>NC_134690.1:335737506-335862506 GCF_050947455.1 Rhinoderma darwinii
AGCTCCTTTACCTCCCACTTTAAGAGTACATGCCGCTGTAATTATCGGTCATTCATCATGAGTGTTGGCTATCTGTAGACCCATAAGATGAAGACCCCCATGGACCCAGGCTCAAGAGTGACAGCCTATCAGTTATGGAAACATATTTTAGAGTCGGGAAATGAGGGACGATTTATTATTGCATCGCCTCGGTTGGTACAAGAAGTTGAATTCTTAGCAACCTCAGAATGCTGGGTCTACCTCTCACCTGCTGTTATTTGAACTCATTATGCTCTAAACCCAGCACAGAGCTCCAGTGTTGTAACCTAGACCAGAGACAGCTTTTTCTAACTTTGACCTTATTCCTGGTCCGTTTCCAATTCACTCATTGAATCTGTCATTCAGCTTGCATATTATTCCTGGTCATATGTCTTGGCTTGGTTCTGCTTGGTACAAGTCTTGGCTACAACTTTGAATTTTGGCGTTAAGATTGGATTCAGGATACAGTAGCCAATCTGCCAGACAATGCCTGCAGTCCTTATATTCCTTTGTCTTGGTAGCCATAAATAAAATCACACTAGGGTTCCCTAGACGCCACACTGATCTAACTTGCGCCAATATGATCATGGAACACTATCTGGGTCCTTATCAAAAAAATCTTATTTTTTGGGACAGTCCTATTATTTCATGCCATTGCTCTTTTTCTCTAAACTGACATTCCAGTATGCGGAAAAAACAATTCTAATGCTTATTGCAGCTGGCACTTATGACATTTATTATAGGCAAGGATTTAGTCAATGGCAATTGCAGCCGTGTATGATGCCATTCCAGCCTGTTATCCGCATTAGGATGTAGACCACGGTAAATGTTAAATTCTAGAAAGCAAGAAATCTCATTTAGTGTCCTATGGAATTGTTCCTTAATGACAGAGTTTTACAGCTGCTGTGCCAATTTCCATTTCTAACACTTAGAAGGTATGAAGCCAGGACACCATACTGTTAAATTCTTTGGCATATTTCTTAGTAAATGTTGAAAAGATGTGAAAAGAAGAAGATCGAGGTGATCAGTAACTCCTAATCAATAAAGCAAAGAAACCCATTCAGCATGGCTTTTTACTAATATTAGTGTGTTCAAGAGGTGGTTAGCTTATGGAGATAGGAGAACAATACTGTATTGATAATGCAGCTTCCAAATATCTTACCAGGCATCCTCAAATATATTGTTAAGGCCCTTTTACACCTGCTGATAAGCGGCCAGAGCAGCGAGCGCCGATCAACAAGACATCGTTGATCGGCGTTCGCTTGTTCCGGTTACACGGAGCTATGGATGTGCTGCCGACTACGATAATCTTTTACTTTTTTAAAACGATACGACCAGCAGATGATCGAGCAGGGAAATTATCGTCTGCCCGATAATCTCCCTTTGTAAAACCCCCTTTATTAACAGAATTCCATCGAGGGGTAAGCAGCGCAATCTAAAAATGTCCTACCAGTTACCTTTCAAGATACCAACCCACCAAAGGAGGTTTTACAATGTCTTGCAGTATGTGTCCCATTCACAATAGATAGGATCTTGCAGTATGGGAACAACAACAGTTAAACACCAAACTTTTGCAATGCCGACATGGTAATAATGTATGGGGACGAGCAATCGGAGTAACAACCGCTCGTCCCCATACATAGGCGCCTTATAACAGGAGCTAACGAGCGGCGACCAACAAGCTGTCTTGTTGATCGGCGCTCGCTGCACTGACCAAAATTGCCCAGTGTAATACGGCCTTTAGACTCATGTGTCTTAGTATAGGAGTATCAGGTACCTGATGAACATCTTTTACAGGACAAAAATGCAACCTCAACCAGTGATGAGACAGGATATGGATTCCAATTATGCTTTGCCTCATGCAAATGGCCAGATTATGGCTTTGTACAAGCTTTGAATGTCATATTACGTCTCTACAACTCTAAGAATTCTGTGGGGTTATACTTCAATTGGGAGAATACCTCCTTATGGAGGCAACATGCAGTGGAACTCAGAACTCGCATTTATGAGCCCTTAGATGTAGCTATGCTGGAGTAAATCATAGAGCTTTGATCTACTGGTGTTAAAATGCTAGGAATTAAAACATTTCAGATACATGTCAATATCCCTGCTGAATTGATAATGAAAGTATGAATGAAAGTATGTGATGTGCCACATTGTAAAACTACGAAGACGACAACTCAATGAATTACAATAAATGATCAAAATAATGTATTACCTGTCGCTTCTTTAAAACAATCCCTTTACTTCCTCTGTATCAGGATCAAGATCAATGTCGTAGAAACAAGGCCTTGTAGGTAGACCTGGCATGGTACTCATCTGTGAGAAGAGAAATGGTTATCTTTATACAAAACGGATTATAAAAGTCTTACTTTCAACAACAATACCACTGCAATATAGAAAAGGTAAAAACATCAGTAAAAACAACATGGAAAAAACAGTGCAGACAGCCTAAAGGTGGCACAACACCTTAGATAGCGGTCAGCTATGCTCGTTCGGATGACAGCTATGCCTCCAAACCCCCGTCCATACATATGCGGCTCGAGCGTGCATGTGAACTCAATGGGGAGAGGGAAATAAACCGATGCTAGACACTTCTGGCAGCGCTTATCTCCTGTGTTAGCAAAGGTTCGGGCATGCGAATGGTGTTTTTACTGTGCTTTGTTGCAAATTTTTGGTGTGTATCTGCAACAAATCTGCTACTTGTAAACGTGGTCTAATAATTCTGTTTAAAAATTATATTTGTTTCAGTTTTAAAACATTGACCAAAAACCTACTCACCACAAATTTGTATTAAATATCTGGTAGCTTAAGAAAAAAAAGAATTATAAAAAAATAGTGTTCAGCAACCACATGGTTCAGGATTTGGAAGCAACATGTGTTTCACATGGTGTGCAGAATACTGCTGTTTATCCTTGAATGAGAATCTCATTTTACTAGCTTATTACAGCCTGCCAATGAAAAGAATAGACTGCAAATGTGACTATACAGAACATGTTGTATTACAGACTGGCCTACATGAACGATATTGAAACTTTAAAAAGAGGTCTTGGAACCGAATTGGATTTCAGTGCAATACAATTATTAACTCAGATCACTTGATTAACTAGATCATTTCACAGTAAAAAAAAATCCTCGTGAGCGTCTGGCTGGATTTTTTGTTTCTACCCAACAATAAATACATTGTATTTTATAATACAAAGTATATATAAAAAAAACAACATGCTGTGAACAGACCGTACATCACCACACATTAGTATTGACATTGCATCAGGGCACATGGATGTCATAGACAGGGGTCTGTCATTAATCCAAATGACCGCCATGGAATACTATATTTCCTCTGCAGGGGAAATGTCTGGCTGGCCGTGGCTTTCGTTGGCTAATAGAACGGTCTGCCCCCTGGAATTCAATAATAACAGTATGCTGTATGCCCCGGAGCTTACTCCAGTGACAGCTACAGGCAGGCAGACAGAACGTTACCTTTTTTTAACCCCCTGCCGCCGCAGCCATTTTCGGTTTTTCAAGTTTATTTCTCCCCACCTTCCAAAAGCCATAACTTATGTATTGCAGTATATTGTATTTTTTTTTAAAGGACGAGTGTCGCGAAAAAAATATTTTTTATATCAATTTGCTTTTAGTGTTTTATTTTAAAAAAAATTATTTATTTGTGTGTTTGTGTTTTACTTTTTTTATTTTTTCACTTTTTCTTGTCCATGGGGGCTGCCATTTTTTTTTCCATCTCTGTATGTGTCGATTAACGACACATACAGACATGGAATACGGCACATACAGTCCCATAGTGAATGCGAACGGGGCCCGTTCCATCCAATATGCTGTACACCGTCTGTGTGGGAACGGCGCATGCGCCGCTTCCACACAGTCCAAATTGATGGTCTTCGGCCGAGTGACGTCCGGCGCCATTTTCTTGTGGACCGGAAGCCACGGCCGGACAGTAAGATTACTACTTCCGGTCGCGGCTTCCGGACTTGTGCACTTGGAGCGGAGGTAGCAGACGGAGCGGCGGCGGCAGGAGCAGGTAAGTTAGGTCTGTGTATGTACGTGTTTTACTGTGTGTTTACTACTGTATGTTAACCTACTACACTGTGTGTTAGCTCAAAAAATGGCGACACACAGAGTAGGTTTGACCGTTCAATCCCCTCCTTTCTCCTGGCACTAGCCAGGATAAAGGAGGGGGGATTCTGTGAGCTCACTAGAGCGAGTGAGTATTCTCAAATTTTGAAGCATAAAGCAATGTGGTTGCTTTACCACATGCCAATGCTGCAATTTTGGGAATTGCTCCATCTAGTGACCAGCACTGGGAAATGTTCTAAATTAGAATCTAATTTATAATATTTCCTGACTCGTGAAAAAATTAAAAAAATTAGAACAATGTTTAATCACTTATACACTAACTGTTTAACTAAAAAAAAAAAAAAAAATTTTTCTAGCGACACATTCCCTTTAAAGGCTCCTATTAAAAAGAGCAGAAAGATGGTAGACTTGGGGGGCTTTCATTAGGCCCCCAGGCTGCCATGACAACCATCAACGCCCTGCCATCGCATCGCGGGTGGGTGTTTCCAATGGGCTGTATTTCTAACGGCTTAAATGCCGTAGTCACTATTTGTCGCGGCATCTAAGTGGTTAAACAGCTGGGATTAGAGTTATTGCGGATCCTGGATGTTGCAGTACGGTGTCGGCCGAGTATGGAGCCCGTTCCATACGTCCCTTTCCGGCTATGATGTATCCCTAACGTCCGGAAGTGGTTAACGTCATGTCTTTGCAGGGAATTTGGAGCTCTATCAGAAAAACGGAGCTCCAACTACTTTAACTACATGATAATAAAAGATGGATATTCCGTATAGTTTAAGCCTACAGAGTCACAAGAATATATTAAATAATGATTTAAAACTGTTCAAAGTAATTTTTATTCAACCTTCACAAAGGGTGACCACTGTAGTTTTCATTTGTGCATGGTCCTGCAGTTGCAGTTTAAGTGCATGTTACGTCACGAAAACTGTCCATTTTTTGGTAAGGTACATCAATAAATGTCCAGACCAGATGTTGGTCAAGGAGACATGCAGATGGTTCTTCTAGACATGAATTTACAGAGGGAGCATCAATAGTCTCCATCTAAATATTTGCAATGTCTCCAGATTCATCGGACACAGAATTCCAGATGCTATAACAGTTGACAGATAAATCACGGCACAGTTTGCTTCGTGTTGTAACAATGTGGAAGACCAGATTTATTTATTTAAAAAAAAAGGTGTGACATGAATAGAGTCAGATGGCGTGCCAAGCAATACCACTGTGAGACCTTAGCAATATTTTCCTAGTAATTTTCCTGTCTCCAGAAATACTACATTTGTGGCAAGTGTCTTAGGGTAAAGTAATCTGAATGTGTTCAGTATGTAAATTCATTTTAAAACACTGCGTCACACATTGGGCCTTATTATCTGCATAACAAAAAAAATGCCTTGTGGCCCATAGCAAACAGAGAGCAGATTGCATATTTTTTTCTGAGAAAAAGAAAGCTGCACGGTGATTGGTTGCTATGGGCAACAAGGGCAGTTTCTCTGTTTTGATCAGTGTCATAGCTATAGGGGGGTGCAGAGATCGCATCGCATCAGGGTCATAATGCCTGTGGGGGCCCAAAGACCGGTTTTTCACATAAGACACCAGTATTATACATGGAACATGGGGTGCTTACAGATTTTACATTGGGTCCCATGAGCTTCAAGTTATGGCTTTGGTTTTGATAACTTAAGCCCAATGATTGTCTATAGGAGAAGTTTATTTGAGACCTATTTTATAGTATTGATTTCCTTAAACAGGGATTATTTGTTTTATATATATATATATATATATATATATATATATATATGTCCTATGACAATCCATACAAAATATCTTGAGAGAATAAAAGAACAAAATGGGTGAAATTTTCATCGAAATCCACGGCAAAATCCCTACAGAACAAAATGTAGATTTTTTGTGCAGATTTCATACTATTGCTCAGCAAAAAGGGACATCCAACAAAGCCCATAATATGTATGCAATATGGGCTACCACAATATGTATAGATTTACGTTCCTGCTGCTGGTGCCCCGTGCATCTACAACAATATTTACGCCTTTTATTTAGTGCAGACTATCGGTCTGACAATGTGTCAGTCCGAAAATGTGTCAGTCCAATCCTTCTGAAGTGACCGGGAGCTGATTATTTGAGTTAAAAATACCAAACACAGCACTCAAAAGTAAGCTCTGTGTTCAGCACGGAGCCCTGAATGCAGTAAGCTCTCTCCCTGTATTCAGGCGATTTTCATGTAAACCTGTGATGTCGCAATGGGGAAGAGGAGAATGTTGGGAGGAAATGAACCAATAGTAATCTAACGGCAAGCAGGCATTAGGTCAATAATATCTGATCTGCAGACAGAGAAATGCTGGGATAACACCGATCCGGTTATCCCAGCTTCCTACAGCCCATGGGGGTGGGGAAAAAAACCTCTCCAAACCCACTCACACTGTCATGAACCCCTATAATAGTGTGCCCATATCACAGAAATGATGTTATATCACATCCATACAAATTATTGCTGGTCACTTTTTCATCTCCCTAGTTCCAGACCTATCTGCTCCTGTACAGATATGCATACAGATCCCACATACCACCTAAAGGCAGGAGGCGTGCTAAAAAAAAAAAAGCCTGGAGATCTTTATACATGGGAGAGTGTGGAAATTAGTTTGGGGAATAAATTTGTCTAGTTCAACTAATCGCATTAAATTACAAAAGGAATATTTTTCCCTTTCCCATCCCTTGGTTGAACTTGATGGACATGTGTCTTTTTTCAACCATACAAACTATGTAACTATATACTCCAAAATTTCAAATTTGGCTGTGGACATTGGGGCATCTGTGGAATAAACGCGGGCCTGTATCTGAAAAATTTGGGTACATCAGGTTGTTGGTAGAGACCGAAAAGATTCCAGCTATTATTTCAAACCCTTGTGGAAGCATTTTCTAGAGCTTTAGGCTATGTTCACACGGGGTATTTTGCCGAGATTTTTGACGCGGAAACCGCGCCGCAAAACTCGGCAGAAACGGCCCGAGAACGCCTCCCATTGATTTCAATGGGAGGCGTCGGCGTCTTTTTCCCGCGAGCAGTGAAACTGCCTCGCGGGAAAAAGAAGCGACATGCCCTATCTTCGGGCGCTTCCGCCTCCGACCTCCCATTGACTTCAATGGGAGGCAGGAGAAAGCGTATATCTCGCTGTTTTATGCCCGCGGCGCTCAATGGCCGCGGGCGAAAAACGGCGCGATAATTGCCGCGAAAATCGGCATGCAGGGAGAGGAATATCTGCCTCAAAGTTCCAAACGGAATTTTGAGGCAGATATTCCTCCCCGAAAATACTCCGTGTGAACATAGCCTTATGAAGATTTTTTATTCTTTGCATAATTACGGTTAATTAAAAATGTTTGGGAAAAGAAAAGGAGTTTTATTTTAAAAATGTCTGTCCCAGCTACTAAAAGGGTTTTCTGAGACCCGAATTGATTTCTGAAAACCTATTTACTGTACACGACATTATGAAAAAAAGAATATTTTAAGCACTCATGGGGGGGGGGGGAATTCATGAACGGCTTTACACCAGCATTACGGTGTTAAGTCACAAATTATGTTGCTTGCCATATTTGGAAAAAAATTTGCAATTTTTGCGGCTTTAAGCTACCCCATCACTTTTTTTTTTTAATGGACGCCCCGTTAAGATGAAGGACATTGAATTCACTATATTTTACGCCAGAAATCGTCTGATAACTGGTGTAGATTTACCTTTCTGGCGTGCGAATAGCACAAGATGCGACAAATTTATTAAGAAGCGTGTGCCTCTTAATAAATTAGTGGCGTCTTACTCCTTCTGGCTTTCTGAGAATGACACATAAAACATAAGTCTTAATCATTATCAAGACCAAGGGCACAGATTTACGGTTCTCAGGGCCATGACCAAATGCTTGCTTCACCGGTCCACCAGGTAGTGAGGTCACGTCCCTTAACACATCACATGATTATGAAAGCCAATGATGCTGTTTTGGTCGTGAAATGGCTCAATGGACATGACAATACCACCTAGAAAACCAGTAGCGGGTCAAGCTGCGGGTCACGGCGCTGGAATGAATTCTTTATTCCAAATAATTTAAAAGCAATGACATCAAATCCAAACGGTGATTCATGCTTAAGCCTTTCTGGCTGGTAACAGCCCTCTTTTGGAAACTATAAGGACTGTTACTTGCAGGAAACGCATCAAAGAGTGACTTCGATATCCTTGTTTTTATGTATGTTGGAATAAAAAAGTAAATTTTTTTGTTTATAAGAAGTGCCGGAATGGAAGCTATTTGCCTGTACTGTGCTGAAGCCAAACCAGACACTTCCCGTGCACCTCCTGCCCTGCCGTTTGGAACTGGGATTCAGAAGAGAGTGTGAGCTGATGCTTTTCCGACTTTGATGGTTCTCAAACCCTGATCTGGGTAGAATTACTACTAAAATTCCTCACCTCTTATCTAGGCAAACAATTACCATAATACAATGCATACGAGTCAACACACTATAAATTCTAACTACAGGAACTGGTCTTGGTTGTTGAGTTCTAATATGTTTTATATCAGACCAGAGACTTTTTTTTTTTTAACTCCAACAAATTAAGTGCTTGTTCTCTCCATTAACAATCACTCAGGGACAGGAGAAAGACTGCCAAAAAAAGCCTAGAAAAGCACATAAATATGACTTTCACGTCCTCCTATTTGCTAAACTTCAACAGCAATCTAAATGTGTTAGCTAGAAATGTTTTAATGTCTGGAAAGCAGAACATATGTAAATAAAATTTACTGCTTACAGTAAATTATTCCTAAAGCGAAATAATATTTAAAAGGGGTTTATAGGCGGGTTAAATAACGTGATAATTTTATAGTTCGGGTTGTTACAGACCATACCAAATCATGAATATTTTCTCTTTTGATTTCACATAAAGCATTTATAGTTACATTAAGTTTTTTTTTTTTCCACCCATTTTTTGTTTACATTTTTTTTTTTAAAACATTTTATTTAAACCTTGAGATGACTTTTCAGAATAAGCGGTCATGTGTGTGTACATGAGGAATAACACTAATTATGGTCATTATATGATATGTACAGTGAAGGAAATAAGTATTTGATCCCTTGCTGATTTTGTAAGTTTGCCCACTGTCAAAGACATGAACAGTCTAGAATTTTTAGGCTAGGTTAATTTTACCAGTGAGAGATAGATTATATTTAAAAAAAAAACAGAAAATCACATTGTCAAAATTATATATATTTATTTGCATTGTGCACAGAGAAATAAGTATTTGATCCCCTACCAACCATTAAGAGATCAGCCTCCTCCAGACCAGTTACACGCTCCAAATCAACTTGGTGCCTGCATTAAAGACAGCTGTCTTAAATGGTCACCTGTATAAAAGACTCCTGTCCACAGACTCAATTAATCAGTCTGACTCTAACCTCTACAACAAGGGCAAGACCAAAGAGCTTTCTAAGGATACCAGGGACAAGATCATAGACCTGCACAAGGCTGGAATGGGCTACAAAACCATAAGTAAGACGCTGGGTGAGGAGACAACTGTTGGTGCAATAGTAAGAAAATGGAAGACATACAAAATGACTGTCAATCGACATCGATCTGGGGCTCCATGCAAAATCTCACCTCGTGGGGTATCCTTGATCCTGAGGAAGGTGAGAGCTCAGCCGAAAACTACACGGGGGGGAACTTGTTAATGATCTCAAGGCAGCTGGGACCACAGTCACCAAGAAAACCATTGGTAACACATTACGCGGTAAATGGATTAAAATCCTGCAGTGCCCGCAAGGTCCCCCTGCTCAAGAAGGCAAAAGCACAGGCCCGTCTGAAGTTTGCAAATGAACATCTGGATGATTCTGAGAGTGATTGGGAGAAGGTGCTGTGGTCAGATGAGACTAAAATTGAGCTCTTTGGCATTAACTCAACTCGCCGTGTTTGGAGGAAGAGAAATGCTGCCTATGACCCAAAGAACACCGTCCCCACTGTCAAGCATGGAGGTGGAAACATTATGTTTTGGGGGTGTTTCTCTGCTAAGGACAACAGATAAATGTGCTGAGCACAAAAGATTCCCCAAATTAGGGGGGGGCTAGGGCTCTTTTAGAATCATTGACGGTCTAACTAACTAACTCCACTACCGTGTGATACTAGAGGCTGTCTGAGCAGTCTGCAGCTGCCGCTCATGCCTGACACACTTCATCTCTGAGATTCAAAATACTCACTAGATCTCGAACATTAGAGTAACCGCCTTTGAAAAATTTTTTTAACCTCACTAAATTTTGTACAGCCATTCACTTCATTTGCTGCAACCTGTTTTTAAACTAAATAATAAAACCTATATATTTTAATGAATACAACAATCCAATAGCAGCTGGGAAATTTGGGGAATCTTTTGTGCTCAGCACATTTATCTGTTGTCCATTCCAATTTGTCCCTGCCAGCTGCTAGGGTCTCTGTCAATCCTTCTTTCTCTGCTAAGGGCACAGGACTACTTCACCGCATCAATGGGAGAATGGATGGAGCCATGTACCGTCAAATCCTGAGTGACAACCTCCTTCCCTCCACTAGGACATTAAAAATGGCTCGTGGCTGGGTCTTCCAGCACGACAATGACCCGAAACATACAGCCAAGGCAACAAAGGAGTGGCTCAAAAAGAAGCACATTAAGGTCATGGAGTGGCCTAGCCAGTCTCCAGACCTTAATCCCATCGAAAACTTATGGAGGGAGCTGAAGATCCGAGTTGCCAAGCGAGAGCCTCGAACTCTTAATGATTTACAGATGATCTGCAAAGAGGAGTGGGTCAAAATTCCATCTAACATGTGTGCAAACCTCATCATCAACTACAAATAACGTCTGACTGCTGTGCTTGCCAACAAGGGTTTTGCCACCAAGTATTAAGTCTTGTTTGCCAAAGGGATCAAATACTTATTTCTCTGTGCACAATGCAAATAAATATATATAATTTTGACAAAGTGATTTTCTGTTTTTTTTTTTTTTTAATATAATCTATCTCTCACTGGTAAAATTAACCTAGCCTAAAAATTCTAGACTGTTCATGTCTTTGACAGTGGGCAAACTTACAAAATCAGCAAGGGATCAAATACTTATTTCCTTCACTGTATATGCCATTTTTCAGTTTTCCCCTCTGCAGGTCCCATCTCTTATTCTCAGTGGTCTCTGAGCTAGTGGGTGGAGCTTAACTGCTATCATATCGTCTATACACCGCACAGAAATAGAGAAGAGTAGAATCCTGCTCTCCTATCACATTTATAGACACAGCAGCAGCATGGAGATTATAGAGCAGTAATAAGCAGTGTAGCTGTGAATCCAGCCCTGGGGTGAGCTATAATACCTACTAGAAGCAGCAGCATAGAGGACATTATATTTATATATTTCTGTTTCTTATATAGTGCCAACATATTCCGCAGCACTGTACAGAAGTAGTCACAGTAGAAACACCCCATAAGTCACCCCATTTAAAAAACTGCACCCCTCAAAGTATTCAAAACCGCATTAAGAAAGTTTAACCATTTAGGCGTTTCACTAGAATTACAGCAAAGAGGAGGTGAAATTTACATGTTTAATTTTTTTTTTTATTGCCCAGGTTCTGCAGTTTTTAGAAATATCCCACATGTGGCCCTAGTGTGCTACTGGACTGAAACACAGGCCCAAGATCAAAGGATTTTGGGGCCTTCTTTTTATTAGAATATTATTTTAGGCACCATGTCAAGTGTTTGAAGAGATCTTGTGGTGCCAAAACATAGGAAACACCCCCAAAGAGCGACCATTTTGGAAACTACACCCCCCAGGGAGTTTATAGGGGTATAGTGGGAAATTTTACTCCACAGGTTTTTTGCTACATGTATTGGAATTAGGCAGTGAAAATCTAAGTTTAAATTTCTCATAAAATGTAGTTTTAGCTCAGATATTTTCATTTCAATAACTAAGAAGAAAAAGCACTCCAACATTTGTAAAGAAATTTCCCCCGAGTACGGCAATACCCCATATATTCTCATTAACTGCTCCTTGTACACACGGCAGAGTTCAGAAAGGAAGGTGCACCATTTGGAGCTCAAATTTTGCTGTACTGGTTTTTTTTGTGTGCCATGTTGCATTTGCAAAGCCCCTGAGGTATCAAAAAGTGACTCCATTTTGAAAAAGACTCCACTTCAGGAAATAATCTATGGGTATAGTGAATTTTTTCACCCAACAGGTTTTTTGCTGAATTTATTTGAATTAGGCCGTGAAAATGAAAAAATACTTTTTCCAATAAAATGTAGAAATTTTTAATTTCCACAAGGAAAAAAGAAAAAAGCTCCCTAAAAAGCAATTTCTCCAGAGTATGACAATACCGCATACGTGGTCGTAAACTGCGGTTTGGATACGCGGCAGGGCTCAGAAGGGAAGGAGCACAATTTGGCTTTTGGAGCTCAAATTTTACTGGAACGATTCGGGTGCAGTCGCATTTGCAAAGCCCCTGAAGGACCGAAACAGTTTAAACACCCCAAAAGTGACCCCATTTGGGAAACCATACCCCTCAAGGAATCTATCTAAGGGTATAGTGGGCATTTAGACCCCACAGGTATTTTGCAGAATTTATTGGAATAAGGCCGTGAAAATTAAAATGGAAATTTTTAGAATTTTTTAAATTTTTACAAGATATAAAAGAGAAAAACAACCCCAATATTTGTAAAGCAATCTCTCCCGAGTACGGCAAAACCCCATATGTGGACAAACGGCAGGGCTCAGAAAGGCAGGAACGCCATTTGTCATGCAGATTTTGCAGGATTGGTTTTTAGGTGCCATGTCTCATTTGAAGAGCCCCTGAGGTACGAGCACAGTAGAAACCCCTGAGAAGTGATTCAATTTTGGAAACTACACCCCTCAGGGCATTCGAGGGGTATAGTGAGCATTTTGACCCCACAGGTGTTTCATAGATTAGAATTTTTTCCCAAAAATATGTAGATTTAGCTTCCGATTTTTCCTTTTCACAAGAAGTAATGGGAGAAAAATAAAAGTATCTCAGATTTTACTGGATTGCTGTCCGAGTGCCAGGCCACATTTGCAAAGACCCTGAGGTACCAGAGTACAGTGGAAACCCCTGGAAACTACACCCCTGAGGGAATTTATCATTTGCCTGGACATACGACAGGGCTCAGAAGTGAAAGAGCACCATGCCCATTTGAGTCCTATTTTGGTGATTTTCACAGTATTGGCCCACAATTGCAGTGCTCCGAGGTCAAATAGTGAAACAAAACCCCCAGAAGTGATGCCATTTTGGAAACTACACCCCTCAAGGCATTTTTAAGGGTTTTATTGAGAATTTTGACATCACGTGTTTTCTATTAGAAATTAATGCACAGCGGATGCTGCAAAGTGAACATTTTATTTTTTTCTACAGATCTGTAATTTCAGTGCCCAATATGTGGTGCCCAGCTTGTGCCACTATAAAAAGAAAGCTCTTTAATCATTATGCTGCGTTTCCTGGCTTTAGATACACCCTATATGTTGCCCTAATATTTTGCCTGCACGTAAGACAGGGTTCAGGAATCTTATCCCCCTGTTGGAACACACACTGCACATTTTATGTCGTCAATTTCTGAGAGACAGAACTTTATTTGTTCATCAACTGAGCTGTGTGAAGGCTTATTTTTTGCGGGACAATCTGTAATTTTCATTGGTGCCATCTTGGGGTACATGCGACTTTTTGCTCACTTTGTATTCAATTTTATATGAAGCAAGGTCACCAAATGTATATAGTTTTTGTTATGTTTTACAGTGCTACAATAAAATTCCTTTTTTAAATAGTTATTTTTGGGGTTGCCATATTCTAAAAGCCATAACTTTTTTATTTTTGAGTCGACAAGGCTGTGTAAGGGCTTGTTTTTTGCGGGATGAGCTGTAATTTTTATTGGTACCATTTTGGAGTACAATCGACTTTTAGATTTTTTTTTACCGTGTGGGAAAAATAATGTTATAGTTGTGGTCGTTATGGACGCGATAATACCAAATGTGTGTACTTTTTTTCATATTTTTATTTTTTTCCTATAAGATTTATTATGGGAAAAAAAATTGTTTACGTAACTTGAAACTATATTTTTTTTATAGTCAACATTTTTATAAACTATTTTTTTGTCCCACTTGGGGACTTGAAGGCCTGAAGTCCTGACCGCTATTCTAATACATTGCGCTAAATACGTAGTGCAGTGTATTACAGCTGTCAGTAAGACAGAACAGACAGCAAGCCTCTGGGTGGGGCCTAATAGGCCTCCATACTTGGCAGACAGGAGGCCATTGTTAGGCCTCCGTTTGCCATAGTAACCATCGGCACCCTTGTGATCGCGTCACAGCGGTGCTGATGGCGTACAAACCAACGAATTGCTGCAGTCGTAATTGACTGCAGCATTTAAGGGGTTAGTCGTGGGGATCAGACCTCCCTCTGGTCCCTGCCATTACAGCAGAGTGTTAACTGTGATATAGATCTGACACCCACTGGTGGTGGAGCAGGCTCAGCTTCTAACCCTGCTCCATTACGGTCATGTACAGTTACATGAGAACGCACTAACCCTTTGGCGGCAGCGACGTAACATGTCGCCAAGGGGTTAATGATCAGAGCATCTGTGCATTTATCACATGACCAGGACTGATTTTGATCCCCTGGAAGTAAACAATCAAGTAAATTAAAAACCATGAGGAATTGATACAAAAGTTACTCAACTTTATATGTAGACCTAATTGTAATGACGGGGGGTAGGGAAACGGACAAGTGAGCCCTAGTCTACCCGCCACTCTGTCCCTGCCTACTTGCAACGACCCGCCCTAGGCGACGGGGTACAACTGGGCGGCGGTCCCTGCGCTCAGTAAGTGCACGACAAACATACAAGGGAATACAAGCAAGGGAAAGGGGCAGTTGCCCACGGCAACACCGTGAGAAACCAGAGTGGTGAACGAGCCGAGTCAAGCCAGGAGTGTGCGAGGTACCAAACGAAGAGCAGAAGAGTAGTCAGTAAGCCAGGGTCTGTATGGAGCAGGATCAAAATAGAAGGAGCTGTAGCTGGGCCAGGAAACCACACGAAAAGAATCACAAGCACCGAGGGACAGGAAGGGCAGGCTTAAATAGACCGAGGGCGGGAGCTAGCTGAGTCTGGCCAGGTTGCGATAGGCTCTCCCACTACTAAGCCTGCCAGCCTGAGTGGTGGAAGCTGGAGTCAGTCTCAGGGATGTAGATTCAGGTGCTAACTGATTAATTATGGGAGTCAACCCCAAAGCTGTGCCTGGCAGATCCTTTACACTAATGCAGAATATTAAAAAACTGTATTTTCTTTTTTTTTTTTACCAAATTAGTTTTTCCCTATAATATTCCCCTTTTCCTTTTAAGTGTCTCTTGACAATAAACTTCCTTAGAGCTCCACCACAGGGAAAATTGGATAACATTTTATTTTACAATTAATAACAGGTCATATTTAGCATGTGAATGGACAGCATAATATTAAAGGGGCATTACAATTTCAGCAGACAGTGGAATAGAGCTAAACCACTGTGTGGACACAAAAAAACCCAAAACAAAACAGCTTTGTATATGAATGAAGAACACAATGTAAAATAACTTGAGTGACCTTGCTTTACGGTTTCTGCATCAATTTCAACATTATTTACATTTTAACTGTTAAATATTATAAAAGGTAAAATTGTGCCTTAAATCACAGAATCCGGATGGAATGGAGGCAGGCAAACTGATGTGAATTTGATTGCATTTATCATAAAGAAAAAAAAAAATATTGAAATGAATGGGGATACGAACAGAAATATTTTGCTAAGTGTAAATGTAAAATAGAATAGAAAAACACCACATTTATCCATTTTACAAGATCACTTTACCCCAATTGTTAGCAAACATCAAATATAGAAATAAGGGGAACGGATTCGGCACGAATTGAATGTTCAGAATTTCCAAAAAGCTTTGGATTCGCCAAAATCCGAAACGTTTAAGGTTTGTGGTGCACAAAATCGGCAAAATGGCGACTGCTGACGAGCATCAACCATTTTATAGATAAGAAAAAAAAATAGTTAAATACTATACTTAAACTCCCCTGGGTGTCCCGTAGAAACGTGTCCCTGTCTGACTACAGAGATTACATCATTTAGTCCCATGTGACTGCTGCAGCCCGTGATAAGTTTTAGGGCTGTTTCTCACTGTTATGAAAGAAAGTACTAAGATACATAGAGTCAAACAAAAGAGTTATTTGGATATTAGCCTCAGTCACTTGAGTCCTGCTTTAAAAGGGTATTTTGTTCTCAGACATTTATGGCAACACCAACAGAATACAGTACATGTAATGTACATATGATTTTGTAAGACAAAGCTCAATATTACAGCCCATTGTAAATTCTTGCAGCAAGATGATACATTCTACAATGCTACTGAAACATTCCGCAATAAATCTTTAAAGGTTTATTAATAAGCGCTGTCAACAGAATCTTCCAAATTAGAAGGAACACTATTCAAAGGCTTAAAGAGAAACATCTTCAACCATCTGAAAATCAAGATTGTGCATAAACTTGCCACAAGAACGATAAAAAATTACAAAAAAAAAAAAAAAAAAGAGTTGCACTTTGCATTATTCTATTCTTTGTTAAAACATAAAAAATGGGCACATTATTGTTAACCACTAACTTGCTCAATCAAGCTTAGTGGTATTATTCCTCAATTTGTGTTATTTTTTTTTTCTTTAACCCTTTCATGACCAAGGGTCACTGATACCCGTGTCCAAGTCAAATTTTCAATTTCTGATATGCACTTGTAACGTCCGTAGTCGCGGACCACAAACTCCTCCCATCCTGTTGACGCCTTTCTGCACATGCGGCCGTCCCATTCCGCAGTGACCACTATTGTGAGCTCGCGAGCACAGTCCAGCCTTAAGGAGCCAGAGCGCATACATGTGTGAGATTGAGCTGATTGCTCCCAGATCACCCTGGACTATAAGAAAAGCCCAGCCCCTTCCTTCCTTGCCTGAACGTGTTTGTAACCTGTTATCCCGTGCTATACGGAGTTGGAGTAGTGTTGTGTCGCATACTACACCCGCTGTGTTTATTCGCACCGGTTGTCTGCCTGCTGCCAGAGTTCCATCTGAGCCTAAACCATCGCTATGGTCTGAATTGCCACAGGTACCTTTATCCGAACAATAGACATTGACTTTGTACCGTTTGGCCAGCTGATATACCGCTACGGCGGTACGGCCCACATACCCACAGATCGTGACAGTACACTCAGGCCATGGACCCCGCTGGTCAACTCAAGACTGACATCCATCACAAGCCATGCAGTCGGATATGCTAGTCTGTCAATTACGACAGGACCAACTCTTTCAGGCGGTGAACTCCATCACCGAGCGAATGGATGCGCAATCTGCAGTTCTCTCGGCACCTGCTCCTATTGCCTCTGCTGTTCCTCCTACTACACCTCCTGGCAGTGCTGACCACCTATCTCCCGTTGGCCCAACGGCTGAACGCTCCTCAAGCCAGGGGCTCGCTGTTCTTTGCCCGGTTCCAGTTTGAGCTCCACTATCTCCCTGCCGACAAGAATGTTAGGGCCGATGCCTTGTCCAGGTCGTTCGAGACAGAGGACACCATGGAGCCTCCACAAAATATCATTGACCCATCCTGCATCATCTCTGTCAACCCTCTGCAAGTTAGAGACATCCCTCCGGGGAGGACTTTTATGCCTCTGGCAGACAGAAGAATCCTCCGCTGGGGACATATCTCTAAACTGGCAGGCCATGCGGGTATCCATAAAACCCGAGACCTGATTGCCTGTCAGTTCTGGAGGCCCATGCTGCCCAAAGACATTATGGGCTTGGTCTCTTCCTGCATGGTGTGCGCAGCAAACAAAGTTGCTGCTCCAGCCGCTGCCTGTGCCCAATGCTCACTGGTAGCATATTGCAATGGACTTCGTCACGGATCTGCCCCCCTCTGCTGGATGCAGTACGGTCTGGGTGGTGGTGGACCGATTCTCAAATATGGCTCATTTTGTTCTGCTGACCGGCCTATGTTCTGCTTCTCGATTGGCCAAACTCTTCATCCAACACATCTTTCGCATGCATGGTCTACCTCTGCATATCGTGTCTGATCGGGGGTTCAGTTCACCTCAAAGTTCTGAAGGGCCCTCTGTAAACTCGATATAAAGTTGGACTTTTCCTCAGCCTACCACCCCCGGTCCAATCGCCAAGTTGAGAGGATCAATCAGATCATGGAGAACTACTTATGACACTTCATCTCCAGGCAAAATGATGACTGGGTGCAGCTTCTTCCTTGGGCCGAGTTCTCCTATAACAACCACATAAGTAAGTCCACCGCCTCCACACCGTTCTTCATAGTTTACGGCCAACATCCACGTATTCCTCTCCTTGTGTCTGCTGCGTCCCAGGTGCCTGCAGCTGACTCTGCATTCCGGGACTTTTACGGATCTGGCAGCAAACCCGGTCCTCTATGCTGCAGCAAGTCGACCGCATGAACGAAAGGCAGATACGAGCAGAAGAGAACCGCCTCTGATTCTTCCGGGTACCAAGGTCTGGCTGTCCTCAAGAAATATCCGACTGAGGGTGAAGTCATGCAAATTCGCTCCCAGGTTCCTCTGACCCTTTGAGATCCTGCAGCGGATCAACCCGGTCTCTTATAAGCGTCGGCTGCCCGCTACTCTCTGGATCCCCAACTCCTTTCATGTTTTTCTCCTGAAACCTGTGGTCCTGAACCGCTACTCTAAGACTCTTAGCCCTGCAGTTGCCCCCAGCGGTTTGGCTGAGATATTTGAGGTTAAGGGGATCCTGGACACCAAAAAAGTAAGAGGAAGAACCTTTTATTTAGCAGATTGGAGGGGGTTTGATCCAGAAGAGAGGTCCTGGGAGCCAGAAGAGTGTCTCAATGCCTACCCTCATTAAGTTTCTCTCTCGTTCTAGTCCCAAGGGGAGGGGGCGTAAGAGGGGGGATACTGTAACGTCCGTGGTCACGAACCACAAACTCCTCCCATCCTGTCGACATCCTTCTCTCCAGAGATGTCTGCACATGCGGTCACCCTGTTCGGCAGTGACCACTAGGGTGCGCTCGCGAGCTCAGTATATGATGCCACAGGCCTCCCTGATATGATGCCACAGGCCTCCCGTATATGATGCCACAGGCCTCCCTGATATGCCTCCATGATATGATGCCACAGGCCTCCCGTATATGATGCCACAGGCCTCCCGTATATGCCGACACAGGCCTCCCGTATATGCCGACACAGGCCTCCCGTATATGCCGACACAGGCCTCCCGTATATGCCGACACAGGCCTCCCGTATATGCCGACACAGGCCTCCCGTATATGATGCCACACATGATGCCTATGTCAGCGTTACTTACCGCCTCGCTGGTCCTCCTCCGTCGCCTCGCTGGTCCTCCTCCGTCGCCTCGCTCGTCCTTCCACGTCCGGCTCACTGGTACACCTCGTCCTTCCTTGTCCTCCTCGCCCGACTCGCTGGTCCTCCTCCGTCGCCTCGCTCGTCCTTCCACGTCCGACTCACTGGTACACCTCGTCCTTCCTTGTCCGCCTCGCTGGTCCTCCTCGTCCTCGAAGTGTCTCCTCGCTGGTCCTGGTACGCCTCGCTGGTCCTGGTCCGCCTCGCTGGTCCTGGTCCGCCTCGCTGGTCCTGGTCCGCCAGGCTGGTCCTGGTCCTCCTCAAAGCGTCTCCTCGCAGGTATGCTCGCAGTACAACCTCCTTCCACTGTGTAGTCGCTTTGAAAATGGCGGCACACAGTGGAAGGAGGTTTGAAGACATTGAAACCCCTCCCTCTCCTGGCACTTGCCAGGATAAGGGAGGGGGGATTATGTGAGCTCACTAGAGCGAGTCACTTTTCACAAAATTTGCAGCAGAAAAGCTATGTGGTTGCTTTACCACATGCAATGCTGCAATTTTGGGAATGGCTCCATCTAGTGACCAGAAATGGTAAATACTATAAATTTGAATCCAATTTATAATATTTCCTGACTCGAGAAAAAAATAAAAAAAATTTGAACAATGTTTAATCACCCACACACTAAATGTTTAATTTAAAAAAAAAAAAAAAACATGTTTTTCTGGCAACACATTGCCTTTAAGGAGCCAGAGCGCACACGTGAGATTGAGCCGATTGCTCCCAGATCACCCTGGACTATAAGGGCCCAGCCCCTTCCTTCCTTGCCTGAGCGTGTTTGTATCCTGTTTCCCATGTTACCATGTTCCTGTGCTATACTGAGTTGGAGTCGTGTTGTGTCGCCTACTACACCCGCTGTTTCTCCGCACCTGTTTGCCTGCTGCCATAGTTCCATCCGAGCCTAAACCATGGCTACTGTCTGAATTGCCGCAGGTACCTCTATCCGAACAATAGACATTGACTTTGTACCCTGTTTAGATTTTTATTATGAGCAGACAAATCACAAAAAATATGAAAAAAACACTTGTATTTTTTTTCTATATATTTATCTGTGTGTGTATATAAAAAAAATGCAATTTTTTTAAATTTATTTGCAGCTCTGTAACAATTAGTCTTCCTCTCTCTCCTGGATCCCCTGTGAGGGGAGAGTGAAGAAGGTTAAGAGTTAAAACAAACGCTTCTATGATCACCATGATTAGACACTCACGATGATCACCAGCTCGTTATCTCGTGGGCAGAAGCCGTGAGCAGCGGGAGGAGGTGCAGACACATGGGGAGAGAGTGAAAATTGCACACTGATTCATTGTGAACAGCACTGCACTTGTAAGCTTAGTTTAAAAAAACAAAAGGTTTGTTTCATGAAACTAAGTCAGAAGTGTCGGCACTTGTAGGGAGAGCCGATACATAGATTAGTGTAGAGCTGCTCACGCTGAAGCAGCTCTCCACACATTAAACCCCGATGCACGCTGCAAACGTCTATATATGTGACAACTGCACGGGGCATCGGCAGTTGGAACCTATATAGCCGTATGGCAGTCGTGAAGGGGTTAAAACATACCTAACTTTTCGAAGGGCTTTTCAGAATAAGTTGTCATTTGTGTGTACATGGGGAATCACACTTTTTCTAGCTATTATAGGACTTGTATTCTGCATTTCTTAGTAGTTTTCCCATCAGCAGACTCTTATTCTCAGTTTTCTCTGAGCTAGTGGTTGGAGCGTAACTGCAGCAGTATGGTGGACATCATGCATCAGTAATAAGCAGTGTAGTGTACCAGCAACTGCTGCACGTCTGTCTCTCTCTGCTCCACATAGACTTCTATGGGCAGTGTGTCTGTGCCTCTCTCCCCATTTTCCTCTGTAGTCTCCTTTTGCCAGGAAGTAAAGAGACACACCCCCACTTCCTGTAGTCTGTCTCTTCTACTCTGTAGCTAGGGATGGATTTTTGCTTGACAACAGGGGGGATGGATTTTTGCTTGACAACAGGGGGGATGGATAGTAGGATTACAGAAAGGGAGATACCTTGTGGCAGTAACTTCGCACTAAATTTGCAAGGATAAAAAAACAAAAATGTTAACAGTAAGCAAATTACAACGTTGATATGTGTCAGGTATACGATTCGATTACCATAAATAGTTTGAAAAGTTAGTGTCCATTGAAATGAAAATTACGTTTTTTGTTATACGTTCGTACTCTGTTTTCAAGACCATGATGTAGCCTTTATTCAATGCACATTTTGTCACTATTAAAAAAAATTGTAGAAAAAAAATAAAATAAATTACAAAAAGGTTGTAAAACTCATGGCGGGGAGTAACTTGGCTAGCCAGTATCACATGACCCTATAGCAAAATTTGGAATGAGGTTCTACATGGCCTTGGTTTGCTTAAGAGCTATTTTACACTTTTTTTTAAAAAATAGAAAAAAATAGAAAAAATAGAAAAAAAAATAATTCTCAGATTTCGCTTCTGCAGCTTCTATCGATCAAAGACAGCAGCTCCTGTGTGATTCTCTAAGCTTAGTTCCGATCAAATCAAAGTGCATCCACTTTGACTTGATCAGAACTAAGCTTAGAAATTGCTCAGGAACACACAGGAGCTGCTGTCAGCCGAGCAGTCAGTGCAGCTCACTGACGGATTTGTCTCAGAACGTCTTTTAGCTACTATGTACTGTGATACATAGAAGCTGCAGAAGAGAAAAATATTTTTTTAATAAAACGTTCTACTACAAAAAAGTGATTTAAAATCAGTGGAAAAATGGATTTAAATTAAAATCTAAAAAATGTGAGACGCCCCACCAAAGGTGTACATAGCCTTTATGTAGCAAGTACTTTAAGAAGATGCTACCATTGCATCCTTCCTACTCTACCTGGGTCTCCGTATTACATATTCCTTTCCACGTGTCTTTATTCATTGCACACTCCAACTACAACTTTCTTTCATCTGCTAGGTTCCTTCCCTCTTCTGGCAGCAGTACCGCAGTGATCAGTCAAAGCTACTTAACTTCATAGCCCCTTTAAAAAGGGGAAAATGGTCTCCTCAACTGTTGAACCACATAACTGAATGGGAACCAGGCAGACACGTTTCTAAGTCCACAATATCTATGGCTTTATATGAAAACGTTCATTCGCAATTGAACAATGGCCACTTGTTAAAAACAAGCTTTCGTAAACTGCATATAAAGAATCAAACAATCTAAAAACTAAAATTCATAAAATATCTATTTTGGGCCCTGACATTTCACTGATATACTTTAAGAACTTGCCTTTGGATATAAACTATTATGCATACACAGAGATGGTTGCATAATGGACTGCTTTCATTCTCCATAAATCTTTTATTAAACCTGCGCCTGTTGACCCATCAAATATTCTCACATTTCAAAGAGTGTTTTGTTAAGCCTACTAGGTCTTAGCAGTTCTAACCACGTAAAGATGCCTTTTGATGTAGCGCACACAGGACCAATAATTCTGGATCAGGCCACCAGCTTCTGTTGCCCAACTTCAGGAAGCGGAGCTTATACCAGTCAGAAATAAATAAACGTCTTACTCCTGTGTAATGATGATATGACTGAAATAATGACCGTAATCTGCAGCACCTGTAGCAAGTTATACACACGTATAATCCACTTCCTCTAGTTCATCCTCCCAGTATTGAACTTAAAAAAAAAAAAAAAGAAGAAGCTAACACCTTTTCAGGAGATTGTGTTTATAACCAACCCTATGGACAATGGACAAGGGCTTATCGTCTACTGTAACCTTGCACAAAAAGTCAGGCAGGTTTCCTGATAAGTTGCTGGAATCTTCATAAAATATGGTTAAAAATACAGGACTTAGAATTAGATTTTAAAGCAAAGGTTCATCTTTGGTGAGCCTTCTGTATGTTAGTAAACTACATTTAATCAATTTCCAAATAGATACAGTAGTGTTCAAAAAAAATATAGCAGTCCGACATCATTAACCTGATAAATCAATGTTTTTGTTAGAAGTGATATTTCTGCATAGCAAATAATTTACTTGTGTAGTAGAAAAAAACAGCCCCAAAGAGCCAACATTTAGGATATACATGCCGCTCATTCTGAGTAATTGCATCATTTATTGAAAGGGGCTTGTTTAAAAAAATAGCAATGAGGAGTTAAGTTGGTGAAGTCATTCGTGCTGTGGAATAACAGGGGTCAATTTTGGCCCTTATTTAAGGTAGGAGAGTGGCAAACGTTGCACATGTTGGTTATGGTGCATTTCCTTCATAAATACTGGGGAAAATGGGTCATTCCATGCATTGTTCTGATGAAAAACGGACTTTGATTAAAAAGTTGATTGGAGAGGGAAAAACATTTAGAGAAGTGGAGCAAATTATAGGCTGCTCAGCTAAAATGATCTCAAATGCCTTGAAGTGGCAACCAAAACCAGAGACGCAGAAATGATCACCTCCAGTAAGATCAAAGAAGAGCTGAAGTTACTAGGGAGTACTGCTACAATCAGATGACGATTAAGTGAAGCCAAGTTACCAGAAAGAACTCCCCGCAAAGTCCCATTGTTGAAAAAAAAAAAAAAAAGACGCCCTAAATAGGTTAAAATGTGCAAAGGAACACATTGACTGGCCCAAAGAGAAATGGCGCAACATTTTGTTGACTGATGAAAGCAAAATTAGTCTTTTTGGGTCTAGTGGCCGCAGAAAGTACGTCAGACGGCCCCCGAGCACTGAATTCAAGCCACAGTATACTGTGAAGACAGTAAAGCATGGTGCTGCAAAAATCATGATATGTGCAAGTTTCTCATACCAGGGTGTTGGGCCTATTTATCACATACAAGGGATCATAAATCAGTTTGAATATATGAAAATACTTGGAGATCATGTTGCCCTATGCCAAATTAGAAATTACCTTGAAATGGGTGTTTCAACACGACAATGACCCAAAACACACCAGTAAGCGAACAACATCTTGATTACCGCCAAACAGGATTGAGGTAATGGAGTGGCCAGCCCAATCCCCTTGCCTAAATCCTGTAGAGAACTTGTGGGTTGACATAAAAAGTGTGGTTTATGAGGCAAACCTCCAAAATGCTGTGGAATGTAGAACTCGAATGTAGTCCAATCTTCCTGGACTGGAATACCTGTTCAGAGGTGCCAGAAGTTGGTCGACTCCATGCAACACAGATGTAATGGAGTTCTCAGAAACAATTGTTATGCCACTAAATATTAGTCCAGTAAAGTGAAATCTGAAACATTTCAGTTTATATATTAAATAGAGTTTTTAAAGAAAAATTGAAAAGCCTAATATTCCTTTTTCTTTACATTCTGTAATGCCTCTTGCCCACTTCAGTTTTTCTCGTCAGGGTGCTATCCGTTTTTTTAAATGATAGCACCCTGACACATACATTTCAATGGGACCATGCACACTTCCGTTGTTTTAACAGAACCGTGCAGCCGTTCCGTCAAAAATAGGACAGGTCCTACTCCTGACGGAACAGTCTTGGCCTTTTCATTGATTTAGTCCGTGAAACAACGGACTGCACATGGAAGCCATCCGTGTGCGGTCCGTGTTTCACGGAACCGTCATTAGCAGCCGTACAACAGCCGAAAGAAGCGTGCATGCAGCCTAAAGGATTAAGACAAACTGGATACATTTTGTTATTGTTTTGATTTGGAATTGAATGTGTAGTATTTCCAGTGTATTTAGATTTAGGCAAATAAAAGTTATTATAATGATTAGCTGAATCAAGCTATAGGTCTATATATATATATATATATATATATATATATATATATATATATTGTGAGGGTTTAGCATCAGGAGAGGTTGGTACAGCGGTTTCTTAGTAGCCAGAGACAGGGACACCGTGCATTAAAGTTCATAACAGGGCTTTGCCTGTGTTTTATTCTTGTCAAAGAAACAGCCTCTTGTACAACAAGGCAAAATACAAAATAAATCCTGCTCGTCTGAGCACTAACTAAACAAGATATTATCTAACTATACCAAGTGCCTTCCTACCAGGCACTGGACACAAAGTAACACAGGTCTTTACTCACATAGAATACAGGCTACTCCAGACTTAGTAGTCTCCGGTCTGAGTCAGGGGTGAGACACACACACTGTGTCTGCACCTTTTTATACACAGGCTGCAGGTGCATCTAATTGAGCAGCAGCCTTGTCCTACAAACAGAGATGGACTAGGGATTGGGGAACCTGCCCTGCTCTTCCCCAATCCAACTCCAGGCCCTTTTTCCGGCTTTTCCTTAAGCCGAGATTGGAAAGCTAGAGCTTTCTATTGCAAAAAATACTCATTCCCTGGAGCCTAGGATACATATGACAGGATTCTAGGGGAAATGTACCTTCCCTCAATGACTTTACCTGTCACTGTCTCACACAATATATATATATATATATATATATATATATATATATATATATATATATATATATATATATATATATATATATATATATGATAGATCTCATCACTTGTTTTTATATCACCATTTTAGGGTCACTTTTAGGGTTGGACAAAAAGTTTTAGAAACACAAAAGTAAAATGGGTCAAATAACCAAAAGATTACGTTACGGTTGCTTTCTTAAAGAGCAGTTTCACTGCTCACACACACTCACTCATAAACATACCATCAGCAGTTCATGACTTCAAGTGCAAGACCTTGTACCATGCAGTCAAGTCAGGATGTTTCTGCATCATGGGTACCAAGTAATATTACGGCAGCTAGAAGATTGGCCGATCTCTGAATAATGGGTCCACCACGAATTTACTTGAACACATCTTACAAGCTGGACCATTCCTACAGTAGAGCAAGGAGGCTGCTGAGAATTTAAATTGCTTCCAGCTTCCCATGAGTAGCTAAATTAAGATTTAGGCCTCGTGCACACTTCAGACACGGTTTTCAGCAACGGGACAGTCAAAAAAACTGAAGTGTGCATGGCCCCATTGAAATGAATGGGTCAGTGTGCTAGCCGTCAGAAAAACGGCTAGCACCCTGAAGAAAAAAAACTGAAGTGGGCATGGGGCCTTAATAGAAGCTGTATCCACCTCCCTCAGCCAATTCCATCAGTTCAGCTAAACTGACTGTTCGGTTGAGAGAATGTCCGGCATGTCTCTGACTCACAGGATCCAGCTAATATTGATCACATCCAAGTTAGGAACGTAAATGTGATCGATATTATATATATATCCTGTGTGTCCGAGACAAAGACAGTGCTCGGCAGCCCCATAGAAATGAATGAAGTGGTGGCCGAGCACGTGCAGTACTATCCTATTCATACGGGGCTCAAAGGGATGGCAAGGTAAGCCCGTTCAAGGGATCGGTGGGAGTCCCAGCGGTTGGACACCCACCAATCAGATATTTATCACCTGTCAGATATTTATCACCTATCACATATTTATCACCTATCCTGTGGATAGATGATAATATGGATTGTGGAAAAAAAACTTTAAATTCCTTACACACAAGACACTAGAGAGCTTCTAGCAGGAGTGGAACAGAAGAAGAATTTACTACTGAGAACCCACAGGCAAAGAAATTACCACGGAGCTAGGAAGAATATAAAGTTGGTGCAAGTGAGCTAGAGAACCTCAGGGCAAAGGGTAAAAAGAAGGGAGAACATTGGAGGAGGGAAAAATAAATACGGTAGTCTAATATTTGAAAAGCAGGAACTTCAGGTATGAAGTTACAAAAAAAAAAAAAGAAAGGAAAAATACTACATAAAATCACATAAGTTATTTTTATTGTTAAGCAACCATTCTTGTATGCACCTTTAAATTGGAAGCAGGTTGAACGAGTCAAAGTTGCATGAAAATGAGAATAGTTTTACCCAAACCAAACATTCATCCCTTAGTAAAGTAACCCCCGGTGGTCTTTCGTTTTTGATTTCCAAGAAAAACTCAGTCCTTGGCTCATGTCAGACCTTCTGCAAATTGGAATAACTAGCTCCAGCTGCCAAAAAGAACACACTTCCTGACGAAAAATACCTAAATGCCGATATCATTGGGCTGGAAATTAATCTGCTGAAGTACATGTAATTAGATCTAATCACTGAAACATGCAGAACGTTATAATGAATACTGCTGAAAAAAAACAAAAAAACGTAAAGCCACTATTAGTCTATGTTAAGGAAAGGAAGTACATTCCTTTGGAGTATTTCATCAGCTGGGTGTAAGCAGGAAAGAAGAGAAGTACCAATGAGTTTCTAAACCGAAGAAACAGCCAATTTTAGTAAAATCTCTAGTTTGTACCCCTAGGGAAGGGCCATGAGTGGGTAATGTGAAGCTGGTTTATAATTCATGTATAAAAATATTTTTAACCCCTTTATGACGAAGGATAGATATATCCGTCCTGTGCAGGAGTTAGTTCCCGCAAAAGGACGGATATATCCGTCTTCTGATCGCCTGGGTACTGTCAGTGTACACACGCGATCAGCGGCAGGAGCACGGCTATTATACACAGTCTGGCTCCTGCCGCAATCGAAGCACACTCCGATTCTGGCAGTTTAACCCATTAAATGCCGCTGTCAATAGTCACAGCAACATCTAATGTGTTTGACAGAGAGAGGGAGCTTCCTCTGTCACCCCATCAGCGCCCCCGCAAAGAAATCGCGGAACGCCGTCGGGTTTCCATGGCAGCCGAGGGCCTAACAAAGGCACCCCACGTCTGCTTTCAGCAAATGCCATTATTATTAATAGATAATAATGCTTTGGTATACTAAAAGAAAAAAATTACAGTCAAAATAAAATAAAACGTTTTATTTAGTAAAAGTGTCAACAAAATAACACATATATGGTATCCCCACGATCGTAACGACTTTAACAATAAAATGAACACATTAATTAAACTGCCGGATGAACGGCGTCCAAAAAAAAAATGCAAAAAACGGCAAAATTCTCTTTTCTCGCATTCCCCCCA
The DNA here is from genome assembly GCF_050947455.1 of Rhinoderma darwinii. Classification (NCBI taxonomy): domain Eukaryota; kingdom Metazoa; phylum Chordata; class Amphibia; order Anura; family Rhinodermatidae; genus Rhinoderma; species Rhinoderma darwinii. The sequence continues at coordinate 335,765,975 of NC_134690.1, forward strand.
TAAAAAATTAAATAAAAGTTAATCTATAAAGTTCTATGTACCCTAAAATAGTACTAATGAAAACTACACCTTGGCCTGCAAAAAATTCAAGACCACAAACGGCCACTTTGACGGAAAAATAAAAAAGTTACGGCTCTTGGAATGCGGCGATGCAAAAACAAGTAATTTTTTTCTAAAAGGGTTTTTGTTGCGCAAACGTAGGAAAACATAAAACCTTTACATATTTGGTATCCCCTTAATCGTGCCGACCCATAGAATAAAGTTAACATATAAATTTACGCCATTTACTATGCAGCGTAAAGAACAACTTGAAAATCAATGCTGGAATAGCTGCTTATTTTCAATTCTCTCCTAAAATAAAAGTTAATCGATATATTATGAGCATCTAAAAATGGAGCAATTACAAAACACAACTCGTCCCGCAAAAAACAAGCCCTTATACGTCTATGTCGACGGAATAAAAAAAAGTTACGACTCTTGGAATGCGACCGTGAAATCCCAATGATACAGTCCTTGCATAATGCAGCCAGTAAGTGCGAAGAATCTATAATAGACAACATGAGAATCAGATCTAGTGGTGTGAAATTAGACATTTCTGCTCATTACTCATAAATTGCCTGATAAAATGATTATTTTTTTTTCTTTTAAAAACTGTACGACTTCAGAATATGTTCGCTTAATTCAAATATGAAAAATTGCTTTAAATGTTCATTTGTTATCCAATTATTAAAAAAAAGTATAACTATGGTTTTGCAAAACATCTGACATGTCAACTTCTGACCTATCCACAGGATATGCCATAGATTGACGATAGTAGAGGGGGACAACTCTGGAACCCTACCTATGGGGAGAATGGAGGTTCCAGGCAGAGAATGAATGGTAGGTACACAGATGAGCGACTATTTCAGTTCATGAAGTCTAGGAATAGTGGAATTCAACTGTAAAGGCAGAGGAGGAAAGACAACTGTCACTCTGTGGTTTTCCTGTATTTTATTGAAGATCCAAATTAGTAGACCGAGAGAATAAAAATAAGGGTAACATTTTCTGAAATACGTTCTGTACATTTGATAGTATGCCGAAAACGACTCCAAGGTTTTATTTTTGGCTAAAGCGGTGTAAACCGTTTCCTTTTTGTATTGGGCAATTGCGATGCATAAAACCATACAGAAGTGAGAATACAGATAAACTTAAAAAGGAACCTGTCACGTAAAACATCCAGTCTGATCTGCAAGCATAATCTTATAGAGTAGGAGGAGCTGAGCAGACTGATATATAGCTATAGGATCATTGTATTTATACATTTAACCCCTTCGTACACCAAGACGTGATAGGACGTCTTGGTGTGGGGGGTGAAAAATGGAGTGGGCCCACGCGCTGAGCACGCTCCATATGCTGCTTGTGTCAGATGTGTTTTACAGCTGACTCCCGGGACGAATGGCCAGGAACAGCGATCGTGCTGTTCCTGGCCGTTTAACCCCTTAAAGGCCATGGACAATCGCGACCGATGCATCGCGAACTTGATATTGGGGTTGCCGAAGGGTGTCATGGCAATCCAGGGGCTTAATGAAGGCCTCCCAAGTCTGCCTTCACTCTGCCTTTTAAGCTGTGCATCTGGCAGGGCTTAACAGAAGCCTGTAGATATGACAAAATACTGAAATACAATAGTATTATTGTGGTATTGGCTTTACGCCAGATGGAACCAGACGTCTTCTAAAAAGCTCCACCTTTGACTCATCAGTCCACAGAATATTATTCCAAAAGCCTTGGGGGTCATCTAGAGGCTTTTCTGCAAATGCAAGTCGAGGCTTTGTGTTCTTTTTGGTCAGCAGTGGCTTGTGCCTTGCAACTCTCCCATAGATGACATTTTTGCCCAGTGTCTTTCTTATTGTAGAATCGTGTACATGGACCTTAACTGAGGTAAGTGAGGCCCACAGTTCTTTACACGTTCATCTGGGATCTTTTTTGACCTTCTGGAAATGGGAAGGGTCACCACTGTTCCAACTTTTCTCCATTTGTGGATAATGGCTCGCACTGTGGTTTGCTGGAGTGTCAGAGCCTTAGCAATGGCTTTGTAACCCTTTCCAGACTGGTGGAATTCAATGGCATTTGTATTTAATCTCTTTAGAAGGTGGCATCATGTGCTGCTTTTTGAGACCTCCAAGTCTGCTTCACATTGCCAGACAGGTTCTACTTAAAGAGGCTCTGTCACCACATTATAAGTGCCCTATCTCCTACATAATGAGATTGGCGCTATAATGTAGCAGACAGCAGTGCTTTTTATTTTAAAAAACGATTTTCACCACTTTGTTAGCGATTTTAGCTTTATGCTAATGAGTTTCTCAATGGACAACTGGGCGTGTTTTACTATTGACCAAGTGGGCGTTGTACAGAGGAGTGTATGACGCTGACTAATCAGTGACCAATCAGCGTCATACACTTCTCTCCATTCATTTACACAGTGCATAGGGATCCTTTTAGATCAGTAAGTGCTGTCTTATACTAACACATTAACGATACTGAAGTGTTTAGACAGTAAATAGACATTCCACGGGATGTCTATTCACAATCCCTGCACTTGGTTAATGTTTCTGTGGTAGCTACAGCAGAGCAAGCGTAATCTCGTGAGATTACGCAGTAAATGACCGGTTACAACGAGATTACGCTTCCTCTGCTGTAACTACCACAGAAACATTAACGGAGTGCAGGGATTGTGAATAGACATCCCGTGGAATTTCTATTCACTGTTTAAACACTTTAGTGTCGTTAATGTGTTAGTATAAGACAGCACATACTGATCTAAAAGGATCCCTATGCGCTGACTAAATGAATGGAGAAAAGTGTATGACGCTGATTGGTCAGCGTCATACACTCCTCTGAACAACACCCACTTGGTCTATAGTAAAACACGCCCAGTTGTCCATTGAGAAAGTAATTAGCATAAAGCTAAAATCGCTAATAAAGTGGTGAAAATAGATCGTTTTTTTAAATAAAAAGCACTGCTGTCACATACATTATAGCGCCTTCTCATTATGTAGGAGATAGGGCACTTATAATGTGGTGACAGAGCCTCTTTAAGCGATGTTTATATTCAACAGGTCTGGCAGTAATCATGCCTGGTCTGGCTAGTGAAACTGAACCCAATTGTCAATTGAAATTGGTTAACTGGTTGATTAAGCAGCAAAAGGGGGAAATTAGTTTTTCAAATCGGGTCATTTGGGAATACTAACCCAGTAGGTAGTCTAACTTATTGATAGGCCCTCTATCTCTAAATACACACTCATACAGGGGATGCTGTCAATAGGAGTCTCTTCACCCACTCAGTTATATAGTTTTGTGGAAAAGACATCAATATATTATATATTAGTCTGTTCAGCTCCTTTCTCTATAAAGTTGCCTGCAGAAAAGACTGCAAGGCAACATAATCAGTTCCTTTAAATGCGGTTTTTCAGTCAGGCAATGTGACTTCAATACGTAAAGAAAGAAAAACCATATTAAATTCCAATCGCTCAGTACATAACAGAATCAGATACACAGATTCTAAACTGAAATAAAATGTTTAACCAAAACAAATTTGTTCCGTGATCCTAATGTGGACTTCCTGGACAAGTGCCATAGTGCTGCTGGCCATAACCAATGGGTGATGTCATTGTTCCACCTGCATATTATCTGACTCCAGGTCAGGGTCACAGGGAACCGAGATAAAAACCACACAAGTGCTAATTAAATTAACTTCTTGTGTTATTGCCAATATGTTCCAATAAAATTTTGTTTATTTTCCCTGGAAAGCCATCCATGCTGAGTGGGAACTAGGGCCAAGATTAACACAAAAAAACAGGCTTCAAAAGGACTACAACACACTGTAAATATGGTAGGTAAAATTAAATCCACAGAGGTCTGTCCATGTAAATGTCTAATAAAAAGTTATGAACCTGGTTAAAGAGGCTCTGTCGCCAGATTTTGCAACCCCTATCTCCTATTGCAGCAGATCGGCGCTGCAATGTAGATAAGAGTAACGTGTTTTTTTTTTTAAAAACGAGTATTTTTGGCCAAGTTATGACCATTTTTATATTTATGCAAATGAGGCTTTCTAAAGTACAACTGGGAGTGTTTAAAGTTATGTACAAGTGGGCGTGTATTGTGTATGTACATCTGGGCGTTTTTACTTCTTTTACTAGCTGGGCATTGTGAATAGAAGTGTATGATGCTGACGAATCAGCATCATCCACTTCTCTTCGTTAACACCCAGCTTCTGGCAGTGCACAGACACACAGCGTGTTCTCGAGAGATCACACTGACGTCACTCACTTCCTGCCCCAGGTCCTGCATCGTGTCGGACGAGCGAGGACACATCGGCACCAGAGGCTACATTTGATTCTGCAGCAGCATCGGCGTTTGCAGGTAAGTCGATGTAGCTACTTACCTGCAAACGCTGATGCTGCTGCTGAATCAACTGTAGCCTCTGGTGCCGATGTGTCCTCGTTCGTCCGACACGATGCAGGACCTGGGGCAGGAAGTGAGTGACGTCACAGCGTGATCTCTCAAGAACACGCTGTGCGTCTGTGCACTGCCAGAAGCTGGGTGGTAACGAAGAGAAGTGGATGATGCTGATTCGTCAGCATCATACACTTCTAGTCACAACGCCCAGCTAGTAAAAGAAGTAAAAACGCCCAGATGTACACACACAATACACGCCCACTTGTACATAACTTTAAAACACGCCCAGTTGTACTTAAGAAAGGCTCATTTGCATAAATATAAAAATGGTCATAACTTGGCCAAAAATGCTCGTTTTAAAAAAAAACAAAAACGTTACTCTTATCTACATTGCAGCGCCGATCTGCTGCAATAGGAGATAGGGGTTGCAAAAACTGGTGACAGAGCCTCTTTAAGGGCCTGTTCACATCAGCGTTGCCCTTCCATTGAGTGGTTCCGTCGGGTTAACCCCTCAATGGAAAGGCAAACTGAAACCTTAACTTTCGTTTGAATCACCATTGATCTCAACGGTGACGGAAACGTTGCTAAAGGTTTTTATTTGTCACCTTTGTGAGAGGGTTCCGTTGTTTCGACAGAATCAATAGTGCAGTCGACTGTGCTATAAGGAGTTGTGTACCTTCCAGCTCTTGGAGACTTCATACAATTACATAGCAAGCCTGATGATCCTGAACATATTGGCTAGCCACCAAAAACACATACCAGAATCTGGAATATATAGTTTTATGCATATGTAGGGTAAGCAAGGAATTTACAGTGGTTGTCCAGCATCTGAAACAAGGATCTGCTTTTTTTTCCTTTTACTTCCAGAAACCCCACCATGTGTGTCTATTGAATGTGTATTGTATTGCGGCTCCTCTCCATTCAAGTGAACTAGGCTGAATTGTAATGCCAGACAAAGCCCATGCTGTTTTTCTATTTTTTTACAGCAAGTCCCTGAGGGTAAACATGTTTGCACACTTTAAAGCGTACCTAACATTTCAGGGGACTTTTCTGAATAAGCGGTTATATGTGCGGTAAGTAAATTACAAAGTAGTTAAATATCAGGTATACTATTAGATTAGCACAAAGTTGGTTGAAATGTTAGTATCCATTTAAGGCCTTTACATATGTCTTGCATCACGTTGGTACCTTCCTTTCCTTTCAAAAGGTGACTGATCCCTACTTGTACGATTACTAAGCAAGCTGTAAAATCTGTTACAAGCGGTTACAGGCACTCACACAACTGACATTTTGCAAATCAAGTGATAGAAATATGACTTAATCATTTAGATGCCAATTTGATACGTCACTATATTCCCACAGCTTATCTGATCTGTTAGATGGGAACATTTTCTAAAAGTGTCCAATAGCTAAATGATCTAAATGTTCTTTTCAGTTAAAATTCAAAAAACAAAAAATCCTGAAAAACACCCAAATAGAAAAGAAGGTTTTACAACTGTGACTTCACACCATCTGCATGCCACAATACTTATGAATGAAATCTTCGTCCGGAACAAGCGCAAGGAAAGCTATTTTCAAGGCTAAGAAGCACATGTGACAAGTCTTCCTGAATTCCAGGAACCTTTTTTGTTCAGCAACTACTTCCCTTTTCAAATAGATCATCCTTAAGAACAATGATGTAACAGTAACTCAGCCAGCCTTCCCTTATTGGCGTACGTGAGCCAAAAAAACTGAAGACTGATCTGGGTGGCTGAGATAACATAGCAGAAGAGCTCATGCGGAAATAGAGCGTTCCCAGCTGGACATCAGAGCAGCTATGGGACCTTTCTATGTATAGATGACAATAGGAAATTAGGTCAGGGGTCCTTACAACGAACATAAAGAAGAGACGAAGGATGGCAAAAATACAATCCAGTAACACAAAGTAATTTCTATATTTTGCTCCAACCTCATATCCTGGTCACTTGTGTAGTTATAGAACTCTCTGCTACAAAAATGCTCTAACTGAAATACTTATCTTGCTTATGAACATTCGAGGATAGGGAAGTTTTGGGTGTTTTATTTTGTTTGTTTTCTTGATTTTGTTTTTATTGTTTGTTTATTACATGTATTTACTTTTTATACCATTTAATAATCACCATAAGTAATGGGGGATATTTACTAAGCAAAATGTGCCAGAATTCTAGAACAAATTGCATCAAAATATGTGTTTTAGACACTTTATGCAACGTACAACTTAGAAAAGGGTTTAGAAAAAAGAGCGTGGTTAAGAGTTGTAAAGTGCGTTAGATTTATTAAAAGCGTACGCGTTTTTATTGGTGCAAAATATTAATTTAAAGTACACCAGCCAAGAGACGATGTAACGTAAAGTGTCAAACCTGTCTAAGAGAGATGCGCCAAATTTATCATACAGCGTACGCCACAGATTAATTCTGCGCAGTTTATGCCTGTCTTGTCTAGTTTTATCCTGTCTAAATTTAGGACACTATTAATAAATCACCCCAATGTGTTCACTTTTGTATGGGTTCTCAAAACTGAGATTTTATTTTTTCTTTAAGATATATGCTAGTAAATTAAGCATATGAATAACAATGTATATTCGATAACTGACAACAGACTACAATATATCCGGTCTATCGTACACATACAGCTCCTCCATTGCAGTAAAGAGAGACTATGGTCGGTAGAGAAAGGGTTAAAGGGTTTTCCAAGTCCTAAGAAATTGATCGCCTATGCTCAGGATAGGCCATCAATATCTGATCGCTTGGGGTCGGACTCCCTGCAACCCCGACCATCAGCTGTTTTGAAGGGGCCGGAGTACTGATACGGGGGCACTGCTTCCCCTTTATTTCCTTTACTGCTCACAGTGCGAATCGCCGACACAATTGTAGCGCCGGCTTACAGTATTACAGCCTTCTCCCATTTGTACAAGAGATGCGGCACCTTCAAAACAGCTTATTGGCGGGTGTGCCGGGAGTCGGACCCTGACTGTGCAGATATTGCTGGCCTATCCTGAGGATAAGCCATCAATTTCTTAGGAATAGAAAGCCCCTTTAAAAAGGGTGTAGGTTAGCAATAAGATAATCAATCCATCTATGTTATAACTTATATTGGTGGGAAACCCCCTCCAAGGCCAATGCCTGTAAGGATTTAAAATTGTATTTATATTTGGTAAAATAGGAGTCCGGGTGTTGTGACAGTGAAGTCATTTTTTGGCATAAAGTTTTGTTATATTAGCACCGACAAATAAAATTCTAATTTGGAATACACATCAATAATGGTAACCATAGTGTGATATTTAATCTACATAAGTCTCACAGTACACGTTATTGGCTAGGTGATTCCTACGTGAAGTTAAAAACACCTCCAAATTTAAAGAAAAAGAGTAACGAAATAGAAACTCCAATACATAATTTAAACACCGAGAAACAAGAGTCAGACACTATTTAGGACAGAAAAGTAGAAAAATATAAATTTTATTATGATTTAAACGATGAGGGGATCTAAAATGTATCTGAGATGTGATGGATAATAGGTGGATCCTGCGTTTTAGAGACCCGCTAATACTAAACCCCACGGACGTGACTGGTACGGGATTCAGCTGCGCTGTATACAGAATACAGAGCAGCTGTATCTCAAAGAAAAAATAAATTTAGCTAAAAACGAATTATAAAGTTGCGCAGAACACACGGATTGACCATTTTATTTAAAAAAAAAAGAAAAAAAAACAACATTATACAAAAGTTTTACAAAGCCCTTAACCCCTTTGCGACATGTCACGTACTATTACGTTGCGGACGCCAAGGTATTAAGGAAAAGCAACGTAATAGTACGGGATGATGATGGTGTGGGCTCACATCGCCAGCGGGTGTCAGGGTGTCCGATCTGGCCGATTAAATGCAGCACTCAAAAGTGAGCCTGCGACATCAGCTGCTGGTGTCAGCTATAATGGAAGGGAACGGAGCCATCTCTGATCCCTGCCATTGAACCTTTAGAAGCCACGATCAATAGCGATCGCTGCATCTTGGTGATTTGAAGCCGATCGGCATCGCTGCGATGCGCAGCGTTGCTGATAGATGCTCTGGCAACCGGAGGCCTAACAATGGCCTCCTTGTCTGCCACGTATGGAAGCCCATTAGGCGGCGCCTAATAGGCTTGCTGTCACTGAATAACTGACAACTCTAATGCATTGCACTACCAGGGTAGTGCAATGTATTAGAGTAAAGTATTAGATTAGAGTAAAGATCAGAAGTGCAGGCCAATAATAAAATGTTGAATAAAAGTGTAAAAATAAACGTTTCAAGTTAAAAAAAAAACAAACACTGCCTTTTTTCCTATAATAAGTCATATTATAAGGAAAAAATTTAAATGTTATAGTAAAAGTACACATTTGGTATAACCGTGTCCGTAACGACCCAAACTGTAAAACTATAATGTTATTTTTTCTGTAGTGTAATCACAGCAAAGAAAATATAAAACAAATGCCAGAATTGCATTTTTTGGTCACCACCCCTCACAAAACATAGGATAAAAAAAGCGATCAAAAAGTCGCATTTACCCAAAAACAGTACCAATAAGGACTAAAACCGGCCCCGCAAAACACACAGCTTTATTGATGAAAGATAAAAAAGTTATGGGTCTCAGAATACGGTGACGCAAAAAAAAAAATGGGGGAAAAAATTTTTTTTTTTGTGCAAACGCTGTAAAACATAAAAAAAAACCCTATGTACATATGGTATCACCGTAAGGGTATCGGCCCATAGAATAAAAGTAAAATGGCATTTATAGCTCACGGTAAACACTGTAAAAAAAAAAAAAGAATAAAAAACATTGTCAGAATTGCTTGTTTTTGGTCACCTTGCGTGCTAAATTTTTTTATAAAAAAGCAGTAAAAAAAACAAAGAAAAAAATAAATAAATAATAATAAAAAAAAAAATCGCATGCACCCCAAAATGGTACCAATGAAAACTACAAATTGTACCGCAACAAATAAGCCCTCACACCGCTCCGGTAGAAAAAAAATAAAAAAGTTCTGGCTCTCAGAACATAGTGACAGAAAATGTGCAGCGTTCCAAAAGCAGATAAGATCGGGCACAATTTATCAGTGCGACAGCGGTCACATATCTACGAATTATCATTTATTTACCCCATTATTATACCCTCTTATTATACCCTGATGTTCTCCGTACAGCTTACATATGCCCCCACATTATAAACTGAAATACCAGCAAATCCCCAAACACAAAAAATACCAAGCAAAATCTGCACTCCAAAAGCCAAATGGCGCTTCTTTCCTTCTGAGCCCTACAGCGTGCCCAAATAGCAGTTTACGTTCACATATATGGCATTGCCATACCTGAGAGAACCCGCTTAACATTTTATGAGGTATTTGTCTGGCACAAACTGAGCACAACATATTGTGCCCTAAAATGGCATATCAATGGAAAATTAAAATGTTTAGTTTGCACCACCTGCTACGCAGTCATTTCTAGTGAAAAAACACATGTGGTCAAAATACTCACTACACCCCTTAATATGCCCTAAGGGGTGTAGTTTCCAAGATAGGGGTCACTACTTGGGGGTTTGTTTTACTATTTTACCTCAGAGCCCTGCAATTGTGGGCCAATGATGTGAAAATCACCAAAATAGGACTCAAATGCACTTGGTGCTCTTCAATTCTGAGTCCTGTCATATGTTGAGGAAAATAACAAATGCTTTGAGGGGTGTAGTTTCTAAAATGGGGTCACTTCTTGGGGGCTTCCACTGTACTCTGGTACCTCAGGGTTTTGCAAATGTGACATGGCGCCCAAAAATCATATCAGCAAACTCTGCATGCCAAATAGCGCCTTTCAGAGCCCTGCTGTGAGTCCAAACAGCAGTTTATGACCAAATGTGGGGTATTGCCGTACTCGGGAGAAATTGCTTTACAAATGTTGGGCGGCTTTTTCTCTTTTATCCCTTGTGGAAATTTAAAAATGCAAATTTTGATATTAATTTTCACGGCTTAATTCCACTAAGTTCAGCAAAAAATCTGTGGGGTCTAAATGCTCACATATCCCTCGATAAATTTCTTGAGGGCTTTAGTTTCCAAAATGGGTCACTTTTGGGTGTTTTCCACTGTTTTGGTCCCTCAGGGGCTTTGAAAATGCGACATGACATCCAAAAACTATTCCAGCAAAACTTGAGCATCAAAAGCCAAATATCGCTCCTTCCCTCCTGAGCCCTGCCTTGTGTCCAAAAAGCAGTTTATTACCACATGAGGTATTGCCATAATCGAGAGAACTTGCTTTTCAGATGTTGGAGTGCATGTTCTCCTTTATTTCTTGTAAAATTTGTAAAAGTTTTATATGAAAAAGAGCATAATTACAGCATAATTACACTAAATTCTGCAAAAAAAAAAACAACAACAAAACAGTGGGGTCAAAATGCTCACTATACTCCTCAATAAATTCCTTCCGGGTGTAGTTTCCAAAATGGGGTCACTTTTGGTGGGTTTCCACTGATTTGGTCCCGCAGGGGCTTTACAAATGTGACATGGCGCCAAAAAACATTCCAGCAAAATTTGAGCTCCAAAGCCCAAATAATGCTCCTTCCCTTCTAAACCCTGCCTTGGGCACGAACAGCAATTTATGTCTATACATGGGGTATTTCCGTGCTCGGGAGAAATTGCTTTACAAATATTGGTGTGCTTTTTCCATTTTAGCCCTTGTGAAAATGAAAAAAAATCTATGCTAAAGCTACATTTTATGGGAAAAAAATTTAGATTTTCATTTTCACAGCCTACTTGACAGCCCAATTAATTCTGCAAAAAAATCTGTGGGGTCAAAATGGTCAGTATACCCCCAGATAAATTCCACAATGGGTGTAGTTTCCACAATGGGGGGTCACTTTTTTTTTGGGGGGGGGGGGTTTCCACTGTTTTTGTCCCTCAGGGGCTTTGAAAATGCGACATGGCACTGAAAACCATTATAGCAAAATTTGAGCTCCAAAAGCCAAATGGCGCTCCTTCCCTTCTAACGGCTGCCGTGTGTTCAAACATAAGTTTATGACCACATATTGGGTATTTCCGCGATCGGGAGAAATTGCTTTTCAAATGTTGAGGTGCATTTTCTTCTTTATTCCTTGTAAAAACTAAAACCTTATGTGTTATTTGAAAAAAATGTAGATTTCATTTTTATGGCTTAATTCAAAGAAATTTAGCAAGAAAACTGTAGGATCAAAATGCTCACTATACCCCTAGATTAATTCCTTGGGAGTGCAGTTTCCAAAATAGTGTCTTTTTGAGGGTTTTCCCTATGTTTTGGCACCACAAGACCTTTTCAAACCTGACACGAAGCAGAAAATATTTTAGAATAAAAAGGAGGCCCAAAATCCAGTAGGTGCTTCTTTGCTTCTGAGGCCTGTGCTTCATTCCATTAGCACACTAGGGCCACATGTGGGATATTTCTAAAATCTGCAGAATCTGGGCAATAAATATTGAGTTAAATTTCTTTGGTAAAACTTTGTGTTACAAATTTTTTTTTGTTAAAAATGAGTTTCTGCAAAGAAATTTCTACATTTCACCTCTACTTTGCTTTAAAGAGGCTCTGTCACCACATTATAAGTGGCCTATCTTCTACATAATGTGATTGGCGCTGTAATGTAGATTACAGCAGTGTTTTTTTTATTTCGAAAAACGATCTTTTTTGATGGAGTTATGACCTATATTAGCTTTCTGCTAATGGCTTTCTTAATGGACAACTGGGCGTGTTTAACTTTTTGACCAAGTGGGCGTTGTGGAGAGAAGTGTATGACGCTGACCAATCAGCGTCAAACACTTCTCTCCATTCATTTACACAGCACATAGTGATCTTGCTGGATCCCTATGTGCAGCCACATACACAGAAAATGTCTATTCACAATCCTGACACTTCGGTAACGTTTGTGTGAGATTTACAGCAAGGCAAGCGTACTCTCGCGAGATTACGCTGTAAACGGTCATTTAAAACGAGATTACGCTTGCCTTGCTGTAAATCTCACACAAATGTTACCGAAGTGTCAGGATTCTGAATAAACATCACGTCCTGGCTGGTAGTGATGTCTATTCACTGTCAGGACACTTCAGTAACGTTAGTGTGTGTGTGTATGTGGCTGCACATAGTGATCTAGTAAGATTACTATGTGCTGTGTAAATGAATGGGGGGGGGGGGGGGGGAGTGTATGACGCTGATCGGTCACTAATTGGTCAGCGTCATACACTTCTCTCCACAACGCCCACTTGGTCAAAAAGTAAAACACGCCCAGTTGTCCATTAAGAAAGTCATTAGCATAAAGCTAAACTAAGTTATAACTCCGTCAAAAATGATCGTTTTTCTAAATAAAAAACACTGCTGTAATCTACATTACAGCACCGATCACATTATGTACAAGATAGGGCACTTATAATGTGGTGACAGAGCCTCTTTAATTACTGTGAAAAGCCCAAAGGTTTAAGACACTTTCTTAATTCTGTTTTGAATACTTTGAGGGGTGCAGTTTTTAAAATGGGTTGATTTATGGGGACTTTATAATATATAACGCCCTCACAGCCACTTCAGAACTTAACTGGTCCCTGAAAAAATAGCATTTTGAAGTTTTCTGGAAAATATGAGAAATTGCTGCTAAAGTTCTAAGCCTTGTAACATCCTAAAAAAATAAAAGGACGTTCAAAAAAATGATGCAAACATAAAGTAGACATATTAAAAATGTAAAGATGTAACTATTTTGTGTGGTATTACTATCTGTCTTACCAGCAGATACATTTAGAAAAGTGCTAATTTTGCACATTTTCCTAAATATGTGTTTTTCACAAATAAATATAGAATTTATCTAATCAAATTTTTTCACTAACAAAGTACAATATATATCACGAGAAAACAATCTCATAATCGCTTGGATAAGTAAAAGCATTCCCAAGTTATTACAACAAAGTGACCTGTCAGATTTGAAAAAAATAGGCTGTGTCCACAAGGCCAAAACTGTCTGTCTCCAAGGGGTTAAAGAAACATTTTAAAGTTAGTAAGATTTCATATTGTACAATACTTACAGTTCCCACTAGTGGATATATAAATCCAGCACCGATGCTAGCTCTGACATCACTTATGGGTAGAATGAAACCTGTGGGTACTCCTTTCTTATCAGACTGATGTGATAAAGACAGGTGGGTTTTGGCCATGCAGATTGGAAGTTTATTGAAACCCTGTGTAAAAAGAGAAGATTCCGTGAAGTTTTATGCATAAGCCCACATAAAAGTAAATCAAAAAACATAAAACATCCTGCCATGACCATTTCCTATACCGGCTCCCCTCATTGTGCCTTTTTGTATGGCTAAAAGCTTTTTACTACTGTGTGTGCTCTCTCCTTCATTTTTAAAGAGTTTTTATTATGGACAAAAAAAAGGGTTAAACAAAAACGAGGATCAGAAAAAAAGGGTCTTTTTTTTGTGTGTCTATCTGCTGCATTTAGTATCATGGCTCATCACTATTTAAAAGGGTTATTTCCAACTCAGACATTTATGGCATAACAACTAACGTCGAGCCGACGGAACCCATTGCGGTCTCTCAAAAATGACCGAATCTGCAACGGAGGCTCCTAATTGAGTTTGCGATGCAGATGTGCACACAGTCTCAGGCCACTTTCCCATGTCAGGATTTTGTTTCAGTATTTTTAAGTCAAAATCAAGAGTGGAAATTCTTTCTTAAATACTGATGCAAAATACTGATTAAAAAACTGCCATGTAAAAGTAACTTTAATTAAAACATTAAAAAAAATTGTGGACCGGGAAAAAACAAAAACTCCCCAAGAAAAAACAAAAACTTAGGCCATCTCAGGGAAATAAGATAAAAACGGTCCTGAAAAGTCGCACATAATGGGGCAGATTTAATAAGCTAAGTTTTAGATAGAAGTTTTTGTCTAAGTTTTATATAGAATAAACTTAGACCAGGTGGTTTTAATATGCACCAAATTGACCATACAGCATGCCTTACTGTAATAAATTTGGCACATCTTGCTAGTCACTATTCTTTTGCTCATACCGACTCTTGATTGGCTTATATTTATTCTGAGCCACGCCCTTTTACTAGACTTTTTTTTTTAAAGTGTCCAGTGAGGTGCAAACATCTGCTCCTAAAATTAGTCTAAAATAAGGCACCAATTTGGGCTTTTTTTTTTTTTTTTTACACATTCGTGAAACAGACTCTTTATATATATATATATATATATATATATATATATATATATATATATATATATATATATATATATATATATATATATATATATATATATAGCACCAAAATATCACAGAATGGATTCACTCACATGGATCTTGGGCCTCTGCAGAGTTGATAGTCTAATATACGTCCCACAAACCCACAAAGTAGGGAAACATTTTATAGGATGCCAGTTGATCCATGTGTACGTTTTCGGAGTGTGGGAGGATACTCACACAAGCACAACCTACAATCTTATTGCGGATGCTGTCCTTGGTCAGCTCAGAACCAATGGCTAAAGCGCTAAGCTGCCATGAACCAATTGGCAAATGATGGCAGTAGGTTTCGACATATAGGGACAACTACCCAAAACTTATACCCAGCTACACACCTAGATAACTTTGTTTCTAACATGTAACACATTAAATTATTATTTAAAACCAACCTCAACTACTAAACTGGGATATTACCTAGACTAAGTAGTAATATAAACTAAATGAAAATCGAATTATCTAAGGATGATACTAGTCCTGAAAAAATTCTGTGTATTTGTCGTTCTATTCAGAGTTAACCAGTTAAGGACCATGCACTGTTCATATTTAGCACGCGCTAGTTAAACTGCTATAAACTTTGTGTGTTGGGCTAGTGATGTAATTTTTGCGATGCTTATTTAGCAGTCAAAGCAGGTTTCTTTTCTTCTGATTTTATTTTATTTGACATTTTACTTTCCACTGTAAAAAAATCACAATGGTCAATTTGCTGGTCCTTGACTAGTAAACATAGTAAACAGTTCACTAGGAACATTATAAACTCAAATATTGGCATCATGGAAAGTAAACTGGACAACTCACAGTAAATAAAATTTGGCCAGAAGTTGATACATTTGTTTGGATCACACGATCAGCATCTCGTGACCCTCAAATAAGAAATTGCTATATTCCAATACAGGTCTACTGTCTAATGAGTCTTAATCACGCTGCATCATTAGGTTTACCTGTTGTGTGTAGACCTCTATCTTTGACTGAGCTTTTGGAGACAGTTCTATATCTGCTGCACCATACACCTTCTGAGCTATGGTTCTGATCTTTTCTACAATGGGGAGCTGAAAAACAAAAACATAAGCCGTCAATCATGGTCAAGAGTAAATTTTACAAAAGAAAAACAGATTCCAATTTAACACCAAGCAATGTAAAACTAGAGATTTAAGACAGGCTATTCTACACTTTTAATTTGAATCAATATAGCAAGTCACTGCGGTACGGTCCATCCTTCCTTCCTGCCTATATATATTGAAGATGTTCCAAATAAAAACAGAAATATATTGTACATTAACTATTTTTATTGTATTGAGTAACATTTAATATAAAATAATGAAATGCACAAAAATACAGAAAAGAAGAAGCAAGGAAAATAAAACAGCGCTGACGAACTAGACTGAAATTTAAACAAAACACAATCTGGTTTAAAGTTTTACCTCAGTCTAAAACAGACATATTTGTATAACTACATTGTACTTTATATTTCATAATTAACGCGAACTACAAAGCCTGCTCTTGAAAATGGAGTGATCATAGCTACAGCGAGAAATCAAGAACAACCGGAAAAGGAAAAAAAAAGGGAAGAAGTAGGAAAATAAAAAAGGGAGGAGGCGGTTGGTGTTTATAATAAAGAAGAATGTAGGAGAATCTGTATCGGATGTCCACATTGACTTATATACATATTAATGGTTTTAAAGGACATTCACATAGTATCAGCTATACATTTTTTCATACCACACTTCATTTATTTGTCTTTATAATTATTAAATCCCTTTCCCTAACAAGGTTACCATTTTTACTACCAAATATTATTTGCACTTATAGCACGCACTATATTACTGGATCTCTCAGATTTTACTAAACCAAATGAACCATACATTAGGTTTGGTAAATGGGACAAATTTATAAATTAATAATCATGTATTCATGGGCTAGAGAAAAAATAATAAAATATATAATAATAATAATAATAATAATAATAATAATAATGTTCCTTCTTAAAGTGGTTCATAATACTGTAGGTTCCGGTTCTAAAGAGCACTTTCCTTCAGTTCAAATAATGATTGTCAAACTGCCAGCAATCATGCTGAACTGAAGAGGGGCGGCCTGCGCAACCTGTAACCCCTGCCTTTGGCAACCAGAAAGCTTTCCCGATCCGGATAATATAATAAAATGGAGCAATAATAGAATAAGATTATTAACCCTTTCTCGCCGCAGCCATTTATCAGATATTCAGGTTTCGTTTTTTCCTCCCACCTTCCAAAAGCCATAACTTTTTTTTATTATTACATCAATACGAGTTGTATATTTTCATGGCACCATTTATTGTACCAAATGATGTAGTGGTAAATTGGGGGAAAAAATATTTCTGGGGTGGAATAGAAAAAAAAACAGCGATTCCTCAATCTTTGTGAGGGGGGGGGGGGGGCGCGCAGTGGGTTTGTTTTTACGGTGTTTATGGTAACTATTCTGCAGGTTAATATGATTACGGTGATACCAAATTGATAGTTTTTTTTTTATGTTTTACTACTTTTACAAGGAAGAAACTAATTGTTAAAAATAAAATTTTAGTTTTGTCGCCACATTCTAAGGGGCAGAACTTTTTTATTTTTACATCAATTGAGCGGTATGAGGGCTTATTTTTGGCAGGGCGAGCTGTAATTTCTATCGGTACCATTTTGGGGTGCATGAGGCTTTTTGGGCACTTTTTATTCCATTTTTTTTGTGGGTGATGAAGTAAGCAAAAATTGGCAAATCTAGCAGTTTTAATTTTTTGTGGCGTTCACCGTGCGGACTAATGATCTATTGTAATAGTTCAGGCTTTTACGGATGTGTCGATACCAGTTATGTATTATTTTTTTTACATTGTGCTTGAGGGAGAAGTGTTTTCTTTAACTTTTTATTTTTTATTTTTTTTATTTAAGAAAATATATTTGACCGTTTTTTACTTGAACCAACGATTGTTGGATCACTTGCATGATATACTGCAATACTAATGTATTGCAGTATATAGTCCTATGAAGCTCCTATGATCGTGTCGCGGGGGGGGGGGGGCTTGCAACGTTACAGGGGGCCACCCACCTGTTTTTAGTCATTTGACACCTACCTGCACGACTCAGTAACGGTGTCGTTTTTCCCCGCACCAGGACGTACAGTTACTGAGTCGTTCCCGGTGCACACTGTCAGTGTGCACCGGGAACCAGAAGGCTAGATGTCTCTGACAGCTGACACTCCACTGTTGCCGGCCAGCTGATCGCTGCTGATTTTGTCAATTAACCCCTTAAATGTGGCGATCAATCACGATCACCGCATATAAAGGGATTATAGCACATCGACACCACACACGATGCGATCGCAGAGTGTGCCGATGGTTGGCATGGCAACCAGAGGCCTCCGGGTCTGTCATGTACAGAAGCCTATAAATAAATAGGCTTCCTGTCAGCGTCACAATGACAGTTAGAATACATTACACTACTTAGGTAGTGTAACGTATTATAGCAGCGATCAGTGCTGGAGATCTTCAAGTCCCCTAGTGGGACAAAAAAAAAAAAAGTTTTTTTGCTGCAGGGTGAACACTGCAAAATAAAATAAATAAAAAACAATGCCAGAACTGCTAATTTTTTTTGGCACCACCCATCACAAAATATAGAATAAAAAGTGATAAAAAAGTCGCATGTACCCCAAAATAGTACCAATAAAAACTACAACCTGTCTCGCACAAAACAAGCCCTTACACAGCTTTTTTGACTGAAAAATAAATAAAAAGTTATGGCTCTTAGAATATGGTGACTTTTAATGCGCAAACGCTGCAAAAAAAAAAAAAACGATATACATATGGTAGCGCCGTAATCTTTCTGACCCGCAGAATCAAGTAAAAATATAATTTATAGTGCACGGTGAGCGTCATAAAAAAATAAAATTTAAACTGGCAAAATTGCTGTTTTTTGGTCAACTTGGCGCTAAAATTTTTTTAATAAAATGTGATCAAAAAGTTGTATGTACCAAAAAGTTGTAACAATAAAAACCACAGCTTGTCCCACCAGAAATAAGCCCTCACACTGCTCAATCGACTAAAAAAAACAAAAAAGTTATGGCTCTCAGTATGTGGTGAAATAATATATTTTTTTAACAAATAGATTTTCTTTGTAAAAGTAGTAAAATATATTTTAAAAAAAACTATAAAATTTAGTATCACCGTAATTGTATTGAGCCGCAGAACAAAGTTAAGTTGTCGTTTTTACCACAGGGTGAAAGTCGTAAAAACAAAACAAAAAAAAACCAATGGAGGAATTGCCATTTTTTCCAATTTCAAAAGAATTTTATTTTCAGTTTCCCAGTACATTATATGGTAGTTGAAATGACACCAATAGAAACGAAAACTCTTCCCGTAAAAAATAAGCCCTCACACCACTCTATTGACGAAAAAAAAAAAAGTTATGGCTCTTGGAAGGCGGGAAGTGAAAAACGAAAATGAAAAAGCAAAAACATGGATTAGTCCTGAAAAGGTTAATTAATTTTGAATGAAAAAAACATTTATGACCACATGTGGGGTATTGTCGTACTCGGGAGAAATTGCTTTACAAATGTTGGGGTGCTTTTTCTCCTCTATCCCTTGCAAAAATAAAAAAACTCAAGATTTTAAAATGGAAAAAAATTGTAATATTCATTTTCACAGCCTAACCTGTGGGGTCAAAATGCGAACGATACCGCTACAAAAATTTCTTGAGGGGTGTAGTTTCCTAAATGGGGTCACTTTTGGGGGGTTTTCAGTTTTGGCACCACAAGACCTCTTCAAACCTGACATGGTGCCTAAAACATATTCTAAGAAAAAGGAGGCCCCAAAATCCTCTAGGTGCTCCTTTGCTTCTGAGGCCGGTGCTTCAGTCCAGTAGCACGCTAGGGCCACATGTGGAATATTTATAAAAACTTGAGTTGCGCTTCTTTGGTAAAATCTTATATGTGTTACGGACAAAAATTTTTTATTACAAAAGGAATTTCAGAAAAAATAAAATAAAATTACAATTGTCAATTCCACCTCTACTTTGCTTTAATTCCTGTGAAACACCTAAAAGGTTAAGAAACTTTGAGCGCTGTTTTGAATACTTTGAGGGGTGCAGTTTTTAAAATGGGGTGATTTATGGGGACTTTCTAATATATAAGGCCCTCAAAGCCGCTTCAGAAATGAACCCTGAAAAAAAATAGCCTTTTGAAATGTTCTTGAAAATGTGGGAAATTGCTGCTAAAGTTCTGAGCTTTTTAACGTCCTATAAAAATAAAAGGACGTTCAAAAAACGATGCAAACATAGTAGACATGTGGAATATGTGAACTAGTACCTATTTTGTGTGGTATTACTATCTGTTTTACAAGCAGATACATTTAAATAGAGAACATTTTTTGCACATTTTCTCTAAATTTGTGTTTTTCACACATAAATATTGAATTTATGCAACAAATTTTTTCAATAACATAAAGTCCAATATGTCACGAGAAAACAAACTCAGAATTGCTTGGATAGGTAAAAGCAACCTAATGTTATTACCACAAATTAAAAAAATCGTCTGTGTCCACAAGGCCAAAATAGGCTGTGTCCTAAAGGGATTAAATGCTGTGGTCGCTATTGACCCCAGAATTTAACAGGTTAAACGAGTGGGAAACCGCTCGTTACCCTGAATGGTCGGCTGTAACACACAGCCGACACGTCGTTCTATGTAGTGGGCTCAGCCCGTGAGCCCGTTCCATATTCCCCCACACTACATGCGCTGTATATATACGGTGGATTTCGGGAGGGGGGTTAATATATATATCTATCGCATAATGATCTAGAGAAAACCGTAGATATACACCACTTGTGTAGCTCCTAAGATAATTAGTGCATGAAATATCTGTCACTTAGTAACAGGCAACTAGAAAAAAATAAAAGCAAGCAATTTATTGTAATTTATACTGTCCTTGTCCCTCAAAAGAGTTACATCTGCTGATTAATGAAGTAACTTTAGATGATATCTAATGATAACATACCTTTCTTGTACAAGGTCACCAAAAGAATTAACTGTACCGAATGCAGAAAGAACTGCTCAAATGAATCCCCACATCTGCTGTGTGGGAAAGCAGCAGAGTTTAATAAGAGTCTCTTGTATCAAAACAGGAAAAGTTCATCCTGACACAATCGTTCTGTGATCGAGTTTCTCAATTAAGCAATACTTACATTTCTTTAACCTGCTGCACTTCCCCTGATACTGCGATGAAGGAGAACATCTGTTCACATTAGGGGATGCAGGAATGCAGCTTTATTGACAATAGCTGTAGAAGAAAAAAAAGGGAGTAGCTATGGTGGACCGGTTGTGAGGAGGGGACTCCCCATCGCTCATGATGGCAGCTTTCAGGATGAAGCAGGTATTGCGCCGACCCTCTTTTTACAATGCTCATTAACAAAAAACAGAACGTGCTGTTCGATACCATGTAAAAATGATAATTGATTTGAGCAATGCCTCGTGTGTTTTTAAGATGTCACATAGCTCAATATGAAGGTCTTTATTGTGAAATATATTGGAAAAAAAAAAAGAAGTTGCTCTACTGTGGCAAGACAAAACTCTGTTTCACCCTATAACATGACTTACAAATCAACCTGTAGGTTTTACCTTAGGTGTGCAAGTAGTGTCCCAGAGGGTGATTAGAGCTTCCCCAGTGTTTATCCTGGACTCCAGAGCGTGTGCACAACCTGTGTAGCTGCAACAGTGTTTAAAACCAGAAGGCTATGTTCCCATTTGCATTTGAGCTTCTGTTGCATATTCCGTCAGATTTGATGGGAGGAATAGCACTGCATGCAGCACTAAACTTCGGACACCACAGCCAATAGGATTTGATGCGGACCCATTCATTTCTATGGCCCCGTGCACACGACCGTGGTTTTCACAGATCCATGCTGGGGCCGCAAAAACTCAGGCCAAGTCATTTTACAGTCCAGAATTGCGAGTTCAATAATACTGGTGAATTGTTGTGGATCCATGAGTCCTGATGACACATGGATGCACAACAAAAGTTTTTTTTGCGGTCAGCAACAGATCCGTGGTTTTGCGGACCGGAGAATCAATGAGGTCGAGTGCATGAGGCCTAAAAATCGAGCTGCTTACAGAGATTTCAATGAAAAGAAAATGTATACGGTTACCGTGAACAAAAGCAAAGAACTCATTTGTAACCCTGTAGCCCTTAAAGGGGTTTTCGGAGTTCAGCAAAAATTTGGCCAAGGGGGAGGGGGATAGAATGCCATAAAACAATAAAAAGACCCATTACTCACCTGACAAATCCCTTAAGTTCCACTCCGATGCTCCCCGGCACTCTGTTGACCGTGCTGCAGCAATAGTAAGCCCGTATACACATGTGATCGCTGCTGCCAATCAATGGTATCCGTAGTATACAGCAGGGACCACTGAGTCCAATGATTGGCTGCAGATATCATGTGCCCATATACCCACATCATCGCTGTAACTCAGTCAACAAACAGCTCCTTAGTGGCTACGCTGGAACGCTGGATGATTTGTTTGGGGAGTAATGGGTCTTTTCTTGATGTATTCCATTTCCCCACCTTGGCCAAACTCAAAAAAGCCCTTTAAAATTTCATAATCTACAAATATATTAAAGTAAAATGAAGGCGATTGAGAACCTATATAACTAATGTGATTAAAATAATAGCTTACTTTCTTTTTTTTTAAAAAAGTTACTATATTTGTTGTCTATAAATCTATTAACTTTATACAAAAATCAAATAAGAAGAGTCAAAAAAAATAAAATATTGTACATAAAGCATCTGACAGATAAATAAAAACCAAACACTGCCTTGACCTAGTGTCATAGTGGTTGAAAACCTGTACAGAAAATAAAAAATAAAAATCACTAAAAACTATTAAGCCCTAAAATCTCTCTGCGGAGTGGCATTTATTAGTATTCACAGCTCATGTCTTTTACATGTAAACATAAACCAGCTTATTGTCCAAGCAAATTTATTGAAGAAAATGAAACCGATTTTGGAAGAAAAGTGTAAACAAAAAGAGGTCTGCAGAACGTAGGAGTTTATCTGCTTTCTAACAAGTTTCTGCCATTCCATAGTAATACCATAAAAAGGATTTTGCCATTCCTGACATAAAGTGAACTAAACTGTTCAAACCATTTAAGGGCAAGAACAGACAAAGATTATTTTCACTACACTTACCAAGAGGAATAGCCTTCTGACCAGCCTAATGTTAAACAATCGCCAAGCGGCTAATACCCCAGAGACATAGTTTTACAAACGCTTCTTCACAATGACAAAAATAATATTTACAGCATTTGAACATGAGTTTATACAGCTTCAACAGACTGTATGGATCCTGCAGACACAACATGGAACCCATCAACTGCTGATGCTATAAATCCACAACTAAAAGTCTTAGAAATTGAGCAATCCAACATATACTCCTCAAAATGAAAACAAAACTGTTCACTCATCACCAGTAAATATATAAAAAAGGAGGTTAAAGCATGGTCACTCATATACAGTCTTTATGCCCTGGGGTATATACAGCATTGGTGGGGGCAAATCAACTCTCTGGCTTCAGAATGGGGCATGCGGGTGGGCTTACGTTGCCGAGTGGCGTCCCCGGCTTTGTCCGCCTTCTCCTGTGCCGATGACTAATTGCCAGTATAAGCACAACGCAAGGAGTGTCTCAGACTTCCCTTATATTGCCACAGAAGGGAAGCGGTAGTGTGAAGTCATGATGACACCAATCAGAGGCCACTACCACAATCCTATTAGTAAAGGATGGCAGTTTTGGTCGCTTTAATAAGCAAAATAATTGATGTGGAATATGATCATTATAAGAAATAAATGGCGCACCTAGGTATATAAAGTTACTTAAATAAGGATTAATGTTCTCTATGCAAAAAAACAAACACAAATACCAAAAAAACTGGTAATTCCATATTGAATGGGTCATGGATGACGAGTTGCACAAAGCTTACAAGAACGATGTTTTTTTAAATTCAATTTCCATTAGAACAACATGTCTGCAGAAGTTTTTGGGGATTCTCACAATTGAACAAATGGAGATAAAAGTAGTTATTAAAAGGGAAGACATTTCTTTGCACAACGCATCAGCCTTCCAAAGCCTGAAATGCTGCTTAAAGAGGACCTGTCACCAGGTCCTACAAAGTGAGTTAGTGTCTCACCTAATAGCCGCTGTATCTAGCGGTGTTTGTCCCGAACTTGTGCATCCCCCCCCCCGTTGCTGAGCTATGGATCCCTATTTAGTAACCAATATGGAAATGACCCGCTGGCTAGCCAAGTGGGTTTGGCCGTCAGCGATTCTCAATGGGCGGAGCTACCACTGAGCCTCTGACGCTGACCTATCAGCGTATGGCGGTTTCCTTAAGACAGTTCTAGACCAATGACATCGCGTGAGTCAGTCTTCAGCCAGCGTGGTCTCACGCGAGGACGCAGGCCTGGGATCTCAACTCTGTAGGAGTTCCCTCCAAGGCGGGTGCCCCTCCAAGTGACTGCCGACTTCGCAGCCTGTCCCTGCCCCGCCAATTTGACTCGTGCAAGAGGGGAGGGGGGTTTGCACCAGTTGCTTAACGGGGGAATCGCTCTGCACTACGTGGGTCACAATGGCGAATATGCCACTATCTTTTACGGATCCCGGCTTTCCTCAGCCGCGACCGTAAAAGAGTGCAAGACGCGTATTTCTAATCCAAACTGTGTAAAAATACAGTTCCAGTCCAAGTCCTTAGTAATGGTGTACGGTCTCTTTAAGGACTACTTAACAAAAAATGCAGTTGCAATATTACTGTAACTTTTAATAACACGCCCTCACTTCAGGCACACTAACGGTTAACCCACCCACCTCCTGGCCTCCTTATCCCCTCTATCGCCGCACCAATCAGCATCAACTAGTACGGTCACCTGACCATATGTTAGTGCCGGGCTTAGTGCAAGCCTGCACTAATACCAGCTTCTCCTTACTTCTGATCTCTAGCAACGATTGACACTTGCTGGAGGCGGAGTCGGTGCGGGCCGCAGCCAGGACATGTCACAGGCTTTTGCAAGTTGCTGACTGCCGATCCAAGCATGTGTCAAGGGGAAAACAAAGAGTAGAGGGAATAGAGAAAGCACCCAGGAAGAAGGGAAAGTAGACAGGACAAACGTGCTGCCTCATTACCTCCAGCTGCATCCTGAATTAGGGTTACTGACTGCAATGCACATTCAGGTCTCCAACTACGTCTCTACAATTAAGTGCAGCACTCTTTGGCCAACACGGTTTGGCTTTGGCGGACTGTAGTATTGAGTGAATTTACATGCCTTTCCTTTAAGTAAGAGGAGCCATTGCTTTTTCAGTTTTATTTTGTCGCTAAAAATGGGAATGTAATTTGACTTGCTAATGTTTTGCATTTTTCTTTTCTTCTGGACCCATTTCTATCTTTGGATACAAAGCGGTAAGGAGAAGGGACAGATCCGGAACATTTAATCTAAAATCTTATCAAGAACTATATAGGTCCCCAGGAGAATTGTTTGATGACAGGAGCATCTTCCTGTCCTACAGGTGCACCACGGGAGTTCCACAAACAAAGATTGTATTTCCAAACTGACATTTCTTTTTTTTTTTTTTTTAAAGTAGTTGCCATAATAATCCCAAATAATTTTCTTACCTCCAAGTCATACAGATATCTGAAGTCATTATCGTTGTTTGCAGCTCCCTTCACAGCTTCAGCCAGTTCCAGTGCTCCCTTGCCACCAAACGACCAGTGATTGCATGGAACAGCATCAAAAGCCCCAGAATCCTTAGCGATTTTGCAGACTAGGTCAATTTCAGCTTCAGTATCAGTTCTGTATTTTAAGAGAACAACACAGCTTGTTATCATATATATTAAAACAGGAATAGTTCTGAATGCACGCCCAACATAAACTGACTGCATGATTTAGCGTAGATTTACACGCAGCCGATTGACCAACCCCACTCAGAGGAATGGACCTGATTTTCTGTAGCGTCTTAATCCACCCCAAGCGCTAGTTTACAGGAGCAGATTTTGTTAACAGGTCCTTTTACAACGGGTCGATGCTTTCGTACGGGGACGAACTATCGTTAATACGATCGTTTGGTCCCCATCAGTTTGCAGAATTGTTGGCAGCACATCCCTGGTTTACACCGGGAGATGTGCTACCAACAATGATGATTTTACAGGGTGCACAATGTGATCAGCCAAGAAATGAGCATTTGCTTGTTTGTTGGCCGATTGTTGCCTTGCTTACACAGGCAAATAATCTGCAAAATCATCGTTCTTCGGAACGCTCGTTCTTAATTATTGCCCCACATTACACAGATTCGAGCACTCCCCAGCCTTACCCAAATCTTCAAAGGGCCTCTATCTCTCTGACTTCGTTATATGAAGAGAAAAACATCAGAACATTGACTGTACTCTTCCACCCTGCTGGTATAACTAAAAGGAAAAAATGAAGACCCTACCTTCTATCTTTTGCTGTTGCCTTGCTGCACCTTAGGCAAGGGTTGTATAGGAACAGGTCAAAATTTGTATAGAAAAAAATAGCTTGTATGCTCCCTATTCCTGTGGGTTTTCCCCCCACTTTTCTTACCTTTTGTAAGCTGATCTGTTTGTATGCTAGACTTTAGTTTTAGGAATAGACATAGCTGTCGGACAGCTACCATTATCAGCATGGTTCTCCTTTCTCCCGCTCAGTTAGCCCTGGCAGTCAAACACAGTAGGAGAACAATCCCCATCCCATCCTTTTCACAGTGCAGATATGTATGATTCAATTTACACCAGTCAATCAGCATGGGAAATTTACTGGTAAAACGCCTGTATTACTGAAGTGCGTGCACAGATTGGTTGTCTAGTAGCACCTCTCTACAATACTTCACATCTCGTACTGCTCTTTACCTTTGCCAGGACGAGTTGCTCCTTTGCGCACCAGATGAGGACGGCCTCATTTTATTTTTCTGGTACACTGTGTACAGTATAGGACTCTGAAGAAGCTCCTGTCCTCATAGAAAATTATTTAGAGCATCCAGCAATTTTTTTTTTTTTTTTTAATCATCATCATCTTTGGTTGACATTTTGGGACTTTGGAACCAATTACTAGTTCTCCATAGGAGTTACGGTATAGGCTCGAGTTTACAATATTTACAACTTACAATGGTCGTCCCTGAACAAACTAGTATTATAACTTGAGGGACCACTGTATCCGCTTACTGGGTTTCTTATCCATATAGACAAAAAGAAAAAGAATGTGAAAATTTGCAGTGCCGTTTGTACCTCTTATTCTGAGGCACATTAAAGTAACAGGACAAAAAACAATGCAGAACAATTTAGGGGAACAGTAATTCGAAGGAGTACTCCTAAAATCCTTTATTGAGAACCTAATGAAAGGCAAGTCTGGTGGCAGCAGATGTAGGAATTCCAGCCTCATCACATCACTCTGACGCCTTATAATTGTCACACTTGTATCACTGACACAAGGGATGAATAGGAGTAATGTCAGTGTCATGGCTCTCCGGTCAACATGTTCCTGGCAGCGGAGGAAAGTTACACCCATCAACATTGAAGAACTACTACATAGTAAGAAAAAAAGGGGACAAACTGTCCCCACAACAACTATGTACATTGTAGTTAGTTGTGCACCTAAATTATTCAGTCAGCCAGAGTTAAAAGATAAAAAAAAATTCTGTCGTCAGCCACCACTAGGGGGCTTGCTGTAGAGATTTAAAACAAAAAGTGTTAAATTTAATGAGAGGTGTTAGCAAATCAATAGCAGCAAAAAATTCTGATTGACTAAAGCATAGTTTGTCTTCAATTTATATGGGCAGCACCCCTTCCTTCATGCCTAATTTGCGGAGCTTTCTTCCAGCACGGACTTAAAATGCTGCAGTTGAAAATTGCAGTTTAGGGGGGCATGAAATGATTAGCATCTTCTAATCAAATGGTATCCAGAAGATTCCATAGACCAGGGGTCAGTAACCTGTGGCCCATGGGGGTATGGTTTTCTGGCACGCTTCCCTGCTGCACTGTGTGCCACCAAGACAGAGTTCAGTTGTCACTCTCTCTCCTAGTGTTCAGAGACACCAAGCCAGAGATCCGTAGCTGATTTTTTCCTTTGTGCAGACCCCCCCAGCTGGCCAGAAAGTTTGCTAAACATGCTAAAATAGTGCCTCTGGCCTCTAAAATAGGGCTTTTAGTTTTTCTAAGTACCTTTGATTTTAATATGCCGTTGAAATGACAGGTGAATCTGAAAAAAAGATGTGCTTTAGGCATCATTTACACGAGCGTAATATACGTGCGTGCTTTTCACGCGTGTCGTACGCACCTATATTAGGCTATGGGGCAGTGCAGACAGTGCGCGAGTTTTGCGCAGAGCGAGTGCTTTGCGTAAAACTCACAACATGTCCTGTCTTTGTGCGTTGTTCGCGCATCACGCACCCATTGAAGTCAATGGGTGCGTGAAAACCACGCATGCCGCACGGAAGCACTTCCGTGCGAACTGCGTGGTTCGCTCAACAGCTGTCAAACTCTGAATGTTTGTAAACAGAAAAGCACGTGGTCATAATGATGGCGGCTGCGCGAAAATCACGCAGCCGCGCATCATACACTGATGACACACGCAGCTGTTAAGTGCCTTTTGCGCACGCAAAACGCCACGTTTTTTGCGTGCGCTAAACGCACACGCTCGTGTAAATCAGGCCTTACATGCACAAAAAGTTATCATGGAAATCAATGCACGGTGTCACAGATTCCAAACTTCTGGGTAACGAAATCTCTGGCAACTCTCTCCTGTGAGCCGCGCCCCCCCCCCCTCCCCAAGCATTTATTCAGCGTTTACATGACTTTCATGTTTGCATGGCACACGGAGTATGCCACCTTTTTTTTGGCGCACCATACAAAAAAAGGTTGCCGAACCCTGCTGTAGTCTATAATGGACTTGGACAAATAGACTTCAAGAATGGGTCGGACACTTGGGAGAAAGGGGGAGTCGCACGCTCTGCAAAGTGATGGAAACAGTCAACTTGGGTAGAATTTCTATTCTCACCCACATTTTGGTACCAAGTTTTATCGTATTGGTAAACTTACTTGAAAATATTTAATGCGACCACAACTGGAACACCAAACTGCTGAGCAATCTGGATTTGCTTCTTTAGGTTGCAGCAGCCATCCTGAACCAGCTGGAGATTCTGTAAGCAGATAAGGAAGGTGTTCTAATGTAAGATGAATTACCTCCACGTGCACAGATCATGTGCCTTTTCCAGATTAAAAAAATGCCTTTGTTTCTATGCGGTATGTGAATAATTAATGACTGGTGTTCCATGTTGTTAGTGCTTGAGCATATGGCTAGGCTGATCCTTTCAAGCATGCTGCATGAGACCTGCTATCAATCTGTTGCCAAATATCACATTGTCATCATTATGTCAGGCTCGGCGGTGAAAATCCTGACCAGCAACACTATATCAAGTAGGCAAAAGGTATGACTATTTGCTTTAAGTCACAGCTCCATCTGCAGTGGATTTCTAGTAAAACAAGATAAGGGCAGAGGAGTTAAACCTATTGATAGCACTTTTGGGCCCCATGCACACAGCCATGCCCGCAATCTCGGCCCGCTGACGGCCGCCCGCATTTTTCGGGCAGTGCTCCCATACAAAAGTATGAAAGCATGGCCCGCAAAACACGAACAAAAAAAAAAAACGGACAAGTTCCATATTTCCCGGCACAGTTCTACGGCCCGGACACCCTTCCGTAGCGATACGGAAAGGTGTCCATGGCCAATAGAACGGAATGGGCCCGTAATTACGGACTTTAATTGCAGTCTGTAATTACGGGGGCTTTTACGGTCGTGTGTATGGGGCCTCAGTTAATGCTCAGTGTATACATATGTGTAAAAAACAAATATACCTATCAGTAATTGATTAGGTCAGGACTTACATACTTTCCCTGAATACATATTAGAACAATTTTATCATGGCCGTATAACATCTCGTTGTCCGATTTGTATTTAAGAACTAAGCCTTAGTCTTGCAACTTTATATTTTCAAAAGATATTATTGGCTATGTCTAAGGTCTCGTATGTATAATTCCACATAAAAGGACAAAAACAACCTTATTTATTCCTATGACACAACAACTGATGTTGTCAAGTACAGGGCCTTACTGTAGTGACAAATGAGCACCATCTGTACACCACCTTTCAATATACTCGATTAGGGCATACGGATAAAAACCAGGGGCTGGGTTTTTGCTCTTTGCCCTTCATGTATTTGACCCCATTATAGATTTTGCATTGGGGCAAAGTAGCTTCAATTTACGCCTCTGTCCCCTGGCATACCACTCATACTGCACAGAGAAAGCACACAGGATCTGTGCGCTCCTCCATCAACGAAGACCAATGCCGAAAGCTACATACAGCAGCCAGCAATAGACTGGTCGTAGAGAAGTTCCGACAAGCAGAGGGCACATCATAGTATCGTTCATCTTTCTGTTCTCTCGCTGCACTGATCATAGAGACTAGTGCAGAACTGCACAGTTCCTTCTATGATCCGGCAGAGATTTTCATGAACGCTCTGCCCGATCTCAAAGAGGAGAGCTCAGAGAGTCTGTATTGGAGCATTCTTTCCATGATCAGGGGAAGTTTCCAGAGAGAACAGTGTGCGGAAAGCAAGTAAATTGGGGGGCCTCGCTGTTACTGCATGATGAGGGCAAGGGATACAATTTTTACTACTAGATGGGAGGGGTAGAGGAACACTATAGTTACTACCAAAGAAAGTTCTATTCCGACTAACTGGAGAGAGAGGTAAAACCTCAAGGGAGGTGTCTTGAGCTTCCTCAAGGGAGGTGTCTTGAGCTTCCTCAAGGGAGGTGTCTTGAGCTTCCTCAAGGGAGGTGTCTTGAGCTTCCTCAAGGGAGGTGTCTTGAGCTTCCTCAAGGGAGGTGTCTTGAGCTTCCTCAAGGGAGGTGTCTTGAGCTTCCTCAAGGGAGGTGTCTTGAGCTTCCTCAAGGGAGGTGTCTTGAGCTTCCTCAAGGGAGGTGTCTTGAGCTTCCTCAAGGGAGGTGTCTTGAGCTTCCTCAAGGGAGGTGTCTTGAGCTTCCTCAAGGGAGGTGTCTTGAGCTTCCTCAAGGGAGGTGTCTTGAGCTTCCTCAAGGGAGGTGTCTTGAGCTTCCTCAAGGGAGGTGTCTTGAGCTTCCTCAAGGGAGGTGTCTTGAGCTTCCTCAAGGGAGGTGTCTTGAGCTTCCTCAAGGGAGGTGTCTTGAGCTTCCTCAAGGGAGGTGTCTTGAGCTTCCTCAAGGGAGGTGTCTTGAGCTTCCTCAAGGGAGGTGTCTTGAGCTTCCTCAAGGGAGGTGTCTTGAGCTTCCTCAAGGGAGGTGTCTTGAGCTTCCTCAAGGGAGGTGTCTTGAGCTTCCTCAAGGGAGGTGTCTTGAGCTTCCTCAAGGGAGGTGTCTTGAGCTTCCTCAAGGGAGGTGTGTTAGGCTCCCTACTTTGGAGCAGACTCTAAGACCTATTTAAAATTTGTGCTGCCAGGTGTAAATATATACCAGTCATGATGTGGTGTAAGGAAGAGAAAAAGTGTGTAACATGCCTAGTGGGTTGCTCCAATTTTGTCATGTCAAAAGAGCAATTTGAAAAAATTTGGCACAATATTGTGTTCATTTTCGCAGTCTTGTAAATGGATACATCCTATGAAACAATTGATAAAGGTTGCCCGTTGTTTGAATTTCCAGGAAAATTAGACTAGGTTCACAATAAATTTTGTTTATGTGAACAACCACTAAAAACTGTATTTCTTTATATGTGAAAGCTGTCAAAGAACATCAATTTGGGTTGCTTGCAAGAGTATATACACATATGTTGTCATTCGGCACAAAGTCGTAGTTCATTCTTCATTAAAAACTCAATGGATGACAGACAGAAAAACACATGCAGATTTTGCTTAAACCAACCTTAGGCTATGTTCACACTGAGTATTTTGCAGGAGGAATATCTGCCTCAAAATTCCGTTTGGAAGTTTGAGGCAGATTTTCCTCTCCCTGCACGCCGATTTTCACGCCGTTTTTCGCCCGCGGCCGTTGAGCGCCGCGGGCATAAAACACCGCGAAATACGCTTTCTCTGCCTCCCATTGAAGTCAATGGGAGATCAGAGGCGTAAAACGCCCGAAGATCGGGCATGTCGCTTCTTTTTCCTGCGAAGTCGTTTTACTGCTCGCGGGAAAAAGACGCCGTTTTCGGGCCGTTTTTGCTGAGTTTTGCGACGCAGTTTCCGCGTCCAAAAACTCGGCAAAATACTCCGTGTGAACATAGCCTTATAGTGGATATATGGACAAACCATCGATAAATATTTTATAAAAGGGAGTCTCAAAATGCCTTGAACACAACCGTGCAGTATTTATGGTCAGTAAATATTGCAAGGACGGGCTGCGGAGTGTCATATTTTGCGGCTCACTTCTACGGCCCGGACATACACCTGTAAGTATACGGTAAGGTATCCGTAGCTGATAAAAATTAATGTGTCAGTATTTTATCCGTAATTGCGGCTAAAAACTACGGTTGTGTGCATGAGGCCTGGAGCTGTTAAAAGCAGTGGATTTACTATCATTTCCCAGGACGGGAGACCATAAATATGTTGCAGGTTTCTATACCAGAAAACTATTTTACATTTTACTCTCCTGAGATTGTAGTTTATGAGACGAAGGCAGATTATACTTTTTCATACATTCTGAAGTGAAGTTAGCGGAAAAAACAATCCCCCAATATAATCTTATTAAAAGAAGTATTTTCTAACTGCCTTTGGTTGCCTTTCTGAGCTGCCAGATGGCACAGGCTCTAATATTACAATAGACATATTATAAATGTAACAAAAATATACATTACCTCTTCTGTATACTCCTTTGCTAGAGGAGTCCCAGCGGTAACCTGAAATAAAATTAATCCACACTGTAAATTCACATTTACAGATATATGAGAGTACATGGTTAAAATACCGTTTGTCTATACAATGGAAAGACTTTCAAAATCTGTATATGTATTTTAAATAGCCATATATAAACAAAAAAAAATAATACTATATTTGAAAGTTAGATGTAAAATCTTGTATTCGAGTATGTTCGCACTGAGTTTTTTTGCGAAAAATCTGCCTTAAAACTCCTTCAGTAAATTTGAGGCAGATTTTGCCCCGCCTGCACTCTTCGCCGCGTTTTTTGGCCGCGGCCAGTGAGCGCCGCGGGCAAAAAACGTAGCGTAAAACGCATTCTCTCCCTTCCATTGATTTCAAAGGGAAGTTAGAGACGGAACCGCGGGAGGATAGAGCATGTCGCTTTTTTTTTACGCGGAAACCGCGCCCAAAAAAACATCTGAAATCGCTTCCCATTGATTTCTATGGGAGGTGGAGGAGTTTTTTTTTCTTCCTATGAGCAGAAACAAAAACGCTCATAGGAAGAAAAAAAAACAAAAAAGTGAGTTTTCACCACCTAAACAGATGACCGTTACTTTTACTTCTAGATGTGAAGTAATTTTTTTCGTTTTGGATGTGGAAAAAATTTTTGCAGAAGGGACAACAGGAAGTGCCGCTATACTGTGGTCACCTTTGATTTAGGACTAAATTAACTCTACCCTTAAATCAATAAATCGCAAATCTCTGCACTTAATCTAATGATTTTTTTCAGGTTTTGTTTATGGAACTAGTGGATAAGGATTTTGTGTCCGACAGAAATTTATCAGACATTTTTCTCAAGTGATAAATAGTTATCGATATAACTGTAGCGTGTAACTTACCGCTAGAGAAGTGAACAGTGTAAAATGTATAAACTTTATTGAAGTCTCTGTTTTGCTAGTGCTTGGGACTTAAGGGGGTTTTACACTTGGCGATTATCTGGCAAACGATCGTTCATAGAACGCTCGTTGCAGATAACTGTCCTGTGTAAACAGGGCAGCGATCTGCAGATGAACGAGCAAACGCTTGTTCATCTGCTGATCGCATCGTTCTAAAAAAGTTAACTATTATCGTTGTCGGCAGCACATCTCCCTGTGTAAACAGGGAGATGCGCTGCCGACATAACGTAGGGGGATGAGCAATCGCAGAAACGACCGCTCATCCTCATGCATAGCTCCGTGTGACAGGAGCAAACGACTGCTGATCAACGAGATGTCCCAAAATCGGCCGGTGTAATAGGGTCATTACTTGACGCCGCGATCCGGACGCTGGTAAATATCTGGGTCATGGAGTCAATAAATGGCCTAATAAGACGCAGAGCAGTGATTAGTTCAGAAACTGCTCATCTCACTTCTTTATGGAAAAAATGCCCCTGATTATTATGGGGGAGAGAGACGAGGGAGGGTGCGGGATAACAATAACAAAGGTTTGTTATCCCCACCTCAGGGGGTCAACTGAAGTCATAGAGGGACAGACTATCCCTGCACACTGGCAGCTATCCAACACAGGCTTGAGGCCTGTAACTTCAAATAATCCCCTCAGCATAGAATATATTAAAAAAGGTTTTATATGGACAGGTCTCTGTCTTAATGTTCTAAGGGTTTCATTTCCTCACGGTTTCAAGATCTCTGCTTGCAAATATATTTTGCTTACAATCTTCTACTTACAATCCATCATTTGACATGATTAGTGCAGCATACAGTATGCAGAACTAGGCTTCCCGCCAAATTTAAAGAAACCTTGCAAGCAAAGATCTTTTTTTTTTTTTTACAATCAGAGATAAAAAACCATTAAGGGCCGGTTCACATCAGCGCTGGCTTCCGTTCATCTGTTCTGTTCAACCTTTCCGTCAGAGGGACAGATGAAGGGAAACTACCGCTTCCAATGCCAATGCCATTGATTTCAATGGTATTTTTTCCCTTTCATTTGGTATTAGTTTGCATCTGTTCCGCTGGGTTTCTTTCACGGAAACAATAGCGTAGTTGACTACGTCATTTTTTCCTGTGAAAAAACCCTAGCAGAGCAGAGGCAAACTTATACCAACTAAAAGAGAGGAAATACCATCAAATGGTAATGCAAGCGGAAGCAATAGCTTCCGTTCATCTGTTCCTCTAACGGAAAGGTTGAACGGGACAGAGGAACGGAAGCCAGCACTAATGTGAACAGGCCCTTATACTTACATAGGTGCTGTGTTTGTTACAGTGTTTTTATATGCACAGGAGAGAAGCAGTCTATATAGAAATATATAAAGGTCATCTCTATTATTTGGTTCATGATCATTATACCCCTATTCTAACATTTACACATACTTTCTTATAGTGATGTTTTTAATACACTCTCATACAAATCACTAAGGGAATTTTTTTTCCCTTTTAAAAACTCACATTGGGTCCTCCTCCATGCATCTTCAAAGCTCTAATGGTAGCCACAAGCACGACCACATTGGGAACCAAGCCCGAGGCTCTGCATTTAATATTGAAAAACTTCTCCATGCCAATGTCTGCACCAAAACCAGCTTCAGTTACTAGAACAGAAAAGAGCACAATAAAAAAATAAAAATAAAAGAAAAACATTCTATTAACCTGCCATTTAAATGTTTTATTTCCTGTTGCTAACATAGCGCCAACATTTTCAGCGCACTGCAGAGATTGTTACACATTAGTACGTGCTCCAAACAGGGCTCACAATATAAATATCTGATCTTAAAAAACACTCATATTAGAGCCTTTCCTGGAATTATGGTGCAGCAACATGAAGTCATTTTCTAAAAATGTTTTATTGCCCCTAATGCGGGGTTTGTAAATGAAAATAAATAAATAAATCTAGCATGAATTAAGACATTCAGTGTTCATTTAAAGGGAATGTACTCGCTGTGGAACGAACAGGCAATATAATACATTTAATCACTTAAAACTTTGGGCACTTGCAATGCCCAGGTTTTAGAATATAGTGAAATACATAACCAACTTAAAGCATACCTCTAGTACAAAAAGTAAAAACCTCTTGAAGTGCATCTCAGGGTGTAAATTAAAGATTCTAATCTAGAAAAAAAAAAAAAAAAAAAAAAGTGCGCTCTATACCGATTGGTAGCTTCTTTCACTAATGCATGCATTTGCATGTTAATTTAAATATGGTACTGAGGAGAAGGCGTAGAGCAGGCCTTTAGAGACTGAAATACAGTCCAGGGCTGCATACACATTACAACTACAGTCTTCAGAGCTGAAATCTCCAAGATTTCCTCATTGGCTACACAGAGCTTGTTCTAATTTGATGCAGAAAAAATGAGCTCAGTGACGGCTTCCATTGAAAAACAGTATAACTTTAAATGAAGCTGTGGTCTAAAATATAAATTATTTCCAAATATCGCTTCCTGTAGTGCTATGAGCACAATAGAAAGCCATTCAAGCAAATAGTTACCCACTTGACCATACCTTAATATCAGAAATACATGATACATTAACTATAACAAAATTAAAAAAGGGGTTGTCTCATGAAGACAATTCGAACACATGGTGGGATCAAGTTAGCCAGAGCGGGAAATGCGGTTCATCCGCTATGGCTCATCGAGTGGGGCGCTGAGCATGGGAGCCCTTCTATGACATCAATATGGAAATCTCTAATTATAGAGCTGAAAAGATAACATTATTCATACTTAAAGAGGCTCTGTCACCAGATTATAAGCGCCCTATCTCCTACATAATCTGATCGGCGCTGTAATGTAGATAACAACAGTGGTTTTTATTTTGAAAAACGATCATTTTTGAGCAAGTTATGAGCAATTTTAGATTTAGTTTCTTAATGCCCAACTGGGCGTGTTTTTACTTTTGACCAAGTGGGTGTTGTAAAGAAGTGTATGAGGCTGACCAATCAGTGACCAATCAGTGTCATACACTTCTCATTGTTCCAGCCCAGCTTCTTTCACTGCACAATCTCACTGTGCTGTGGATCATGCTGGGCTGGAACAATGAAAAGTGTATAACGCTGCTTGGTCACTGATTGGTCAGCCTCATACACTTCTTTACAACACCCACTTGGTCAAAAGTAAAAACACGCCCAGTTGGGCATTAAGAAATTAAATCTAAAATTGCTCATAACTTGCTCAAAAATGATAGTTTTTCAAAATAAAAACCACTGCTGTTATCTACATTCCAGCGCCGATCAGATTATGTAGGAGATAGGGCGCTTATAATCTGGTGACAGAGCCTCTTTAAACTGGTGGGGACAGCACAAGCCATTTTCTACATGGAAGTCCTCTCAATGCGGGTAAATAGTTGTTAAAATTATGACGGCTCTTTAGTTATAGACAAGAACTGGTCCAAGAATGTCAAACTGTGACGTAGGTTGAGAGGAAGGAAACAGGATACAGTTCTAAAGCTGCAAGGATGAAGGCAACATACCGAATAGGAAATTAAGCGAAGGACAAATGAGAAGAAAACAATGCAGGGAGCCAAGTTCCTCCACTTGGAAACTTGCCTATGATCATATATGTACACACACACACACACACACACACACACACACACACACACACACACACACCACACTCACTTCTAGATGATTTCCTCTTTCAAAACTGAAGTGCCAAGGAAAACCTCAACAAATGATGCCCCGTGGGACATCTGAGGGTTCAATACAGTGTTACTTCATTAATTACTATATTAAGGAAACCATTAAAAAGGGCCATACAAGAAACTATTAGGTTAAATACATTTGTGTGGCATATTCCATAAAGGTTTACACAAAGCCAGAAAATGGAATGGTCTATGCAAAATGTAGTCACGATAGCCTTCAAATATGTTGCCAGTTTGAACACCCTCCATCTGATCACCTTTGCACTGCCAGTGAGATCCATCAGTGCGGAACACGAATTCGCTCTTTGTTGGAAAATCTTCATGCATTAAAAAAAAAATGCCAACATTTTAGAAGCAGTCATATGCTTCCAACATGCCAACTTCTTGCCCAATAGGGTTGAAGAATCAGATTGGGTATTGAACGGATACCATAACGGATCAGTGGGGGTCCCAGCAATCAGAAAACTATCACCTATCCTGTGGATAGGTGAATTTATAATTTTGGGAACGCCCCTGCAAATATATTATAAATTCACTTCGATCGACTTTCTACATTTACAAACAGTGGAAATATACTGACAACACGCAGGACACCTCGGGGAGTACCAACATCCCAGACTTTCTCGTCAGCCTGTGTTTTGCAGGAGAAAATCAAATCTTCTTAAAGAAAAAAAAAAAAAGGAGCTGTAGAGAATTATCCAAAAGAAATGTTTATTACGGTAAAACGTCATGCTGTTAGACGACAGAAGCCCATTAATAGTTATATAATGAGTTGAAGCACAAGCTATAATATATATTTATTTTACATAAATCTCTTTATTAAAGTCCAAATATGGCATTTGAAATGAGTCCATCAAGATTTTGTACACAGTTAGGATTTCACCAGTGTTATGTCAACTCCACAACCAAAGCCAAGGACATTTTCATTTCCACAAATCATCGTGGAGAACATTTTCTTGTCTTGCTTCGATAATTTTAGTGATAGCCCAGGATCAGCTCCAGGACACGTGTGCAAAAAGTAAAGGTGAAAGGGGAAATGGAAAGTGCGGACTGCTCACTGCCTCTTATTCTCTGGATGTAAACAAGACATTCTCAGTACAGCTGGACATTTGCAAAGTCAGGAAAGGAAGAGCTCAGAAACCTGTGGAAGTTGTTGAACTCTGAACCAGTTAATTTCCAGTGGGAAGATAAAGTGAGGATTATTATCTAATCGCCACGCGGTTTGCAGAAAAGCCAATTTAAAAAAAAAAAACCTGTTCTCATGTATGGGCCAAAATTCATGGCTTAAAAATGGATAGCTCACCACAGGCATCTCCTATAATCTGATAGCCGCAATGGCAATCAACTGATCGCTGTGGATCTAGCACCGAAGACCTCTAGCCCTGTTATCAGGCGGGGGAAGACAAGCTCTTCAAATATTTATCTGTTTTTATCTTCAGGTCCGACAGACAGACAGACAGACAGAGACAGACAGACAGAGACAGACACACAGAGACAGACACACAGAGACAGATACAATATGCAGCCGATACTGGTTAAATTATATGCATACCCCATGACTCTGCTGGAATTAGGAGACTGTAGAACGTGGATATGCAGGGGATATATCTCCCTCACATACATGCTAAATATGGCGGAGCGTGTCTTCATTAGGGTATGTTCACACGGCTTATTTTCGGGCCGTAAACGGCCAAAAAACCGGAGGCAGTACGCCTCCAAAACATCTGCCTATTGTTTTCAATGGGAAAACAGTATTCTGTTCCGACGGCCAGTTGGAAAAACGGTCGTGTAAAAAAAATGGCCGCGAAAAAGAAGTGCAGGTCACTTCTTGGGACGTTTTTGGAACCGTTTTTCATAGACTATTGAAAACCGCTCCAAAAACGGCCGTAAAAAATTCCGCAAAAATCGCGAGTGGCTTAAAAAAACATCTGAAAATCAGGAGCTGTTTTCCCTTGAAAACAGTTCCGTATTTTCACACGTTTTTGGTTAAGCGTGTGAACATACATGTGTAATTCTGTCAAATGGTTCTCCTATGGGCTACTGGATGTAAATATATTATGGCGTGTATGGAGTTAATCGGATAACTATCAGCTGACTGATGTTGGCAGGTAACCATGAATTGAGCCACACCATTGGTTCTTACTTGGGCACATGCAGTGACATGCAGTGACTAGCGGAGGATACCGAAGCATGTGCAGTAAGCTTGTAGCACAGGCTGAGGAACCCGGTGTGTATCCATTGAAAATGAACATTGGCACTTTATATTATGTTTCTTGTAGAAGGATGCACTTACATAAGATTAAACGGTTAAGTACACAGGTTGAACACCTTACCTCCGTGCACGAGTCCTTAGGAAGGTTTTAAACTAGATGGTATTTCTACTATAATAGAAAGTTCCAAGCATCTCCATTGACGGCACTATATTAATACTATTGTTTATTACAGTATTCTTCCGAACCATAAAAGAACTCTACTTCACCAGGACACTTTGTACAGATTGTTCAAATATCTTGCATATTTTCAAGAAGCTTTGAGGATACTTGGTGGGGTAGCATTTAAAATCAGATTAAGTGACTTTGCGTGTTAAGTCAACTTTCTTACACATACTACATTGCTTAACATGATATGAACCAGAAACATGGCCCCAAAGTCAAAGCTTGCTTTTTGTTTTTAGCAGACCACAGGGTGGTCATCTGGTGTCTGTCATACTAAAACATGGCAGTGCAGATGGGCAGACGCCTAATGTAAAGTCTACATTTTTCTAAGACATATGAAATACAGTGTAGATCCCCTGTACATTCCCGACGTGCCACTCACAGGATTTAAAACTACAATATTTGACAAAGGAAAATTTGGAAGGGTTTGCTAAGAATGTATTTACATAGTCCTTCCTGCTTAAAGAAAAATTGCTATATGGGGACCCCGAAGGGCTGGCATTGCATAGCGTTCAGAAAAACAAATTTTAATTAAATCGCGGTCACGATTTGGACTCAAATTATTTCTTATGAAGAAAGAAAGAGCAAAAGTTACAAAGGTTGGTGAGAAATTCTACATTGTTGCCATCCATAGGTAGAGGGGTCTGGCATTCTCTGTTCCTCACCGCAGGTCAATTTGACCGTTTCTCCAATTATTATTTACAAAGCGTGTGGATGAGATTTGTTCAAATCTCATCCACTCTGCTGCTACTGTATTATGCTGCAGACTTTCCACAGTGAAATACGTTGCGAAAAACCCAAAGTATTTACGCAACGTGTGAACCCAGCCTTATAGCTATCCTGTTGCTAGGCGATAAATGTTAATAGTGGAAAAAAAACAACTTTCATGAGCAGTTTACCTGTACCAATTGGACATAAAATGGGCAGGATTTAAGCCTGTGAAAGAGCACAATTAATTTTTAAATTCAATTACAGTAAGCATTGAACTTGAAAACGGTGAATGGTTGAAAGAGTGTATTAAAGAGAACCTCTTATTATACAATTGGATATAACGGGGGGGGGGGGGGGGGGTGTTAGTAAACATGCTCATGGGCGGAGATTTACCTATAGCCACAGTAGGGATAGGTCTCTAAACGGTCCTGACGGAAGAGTCTGGCAAATACAAAATTTACATCAAAACATTTTGCTTATTTATAGAATCAGAAATCCGTTTTCTAATGTACATGTATTAGAAATTCTGCTCACATGCATTTCTCGTAGTGCATGAGGCCCTGTCGTAGTAGAATGGTATACCCTACAGATCACTTCTATGTAATGCATCCACGGGCTAACTTAATTTGACTAAGCATGGCGTCAGTAACGTGACCACACGTGCGAACACACACACGCGCGAACACACGTTTTGGGGCGACAGAGGACACATCCATGGGTGAAGTGAATAGGAATAATGCTAAACAACTACATCACTGTATATGATCACTAAAATCAATATGCGGGTTCCTCAAAGAAACAAGTAGTATCACAGAGTGGGAACTCTTCAGAAAACATAACCTTTATTCATTATTGAGATTAAAATACTCTGGGGTAATTCTTTTGAATGTAAATACCCCTGACACAACCAGTGTTGAATCAAACAAACTACATACAATAGTGACCTGCAATTTCCAGAAAATTATATCTAGATGGTATGGTATCTTACACCCCCTATGGACAAACTCCAGGGATAAAAAAAAAATAAAAAATGGTCTGTGAGGACTTCCCCAGGAAGTCCTCACAGACCATGTGGAATGCCAAGCCTCCATCTACAGCTTCTACACACCAGCATGCCTTGTAAAATGGATCATCTTTATCCACCTGTTCCTTCCTCAAACAATTGTCATCTTTACTCCCAGGAGTCCCGAGTTGTAATCTGGCACAAATGTGCCGATACAAGCAAATATTTATCTACACCATTATGGGTCTATAATTACACACAAATTGTCCAGTATCGTCCACCTGATGAACCAACTAGGTTGGGGAAACGCGTTGGGACGGTTATGAAGAGTCAGTGTTGTTATTATTTTCTGCAATATTTGGTGCTTAGAAATTATACTAATTCCGTGTGATAGAATTTTTTTTTTTTATCCCTGGAGTTTGTCCATAGGTTGTGTCATGGTACCACGCCATCTAGATATAATTTTCAGGATACTGCAGTCATTATGGTGTATTGTTTGTTTGATTCAACCCTGGTTGTGTCAGGGGTATTTACATTCAAAACAATTAGCCAGAGTATTTTAATCTCAATGATGAATAGAGGTTATGGGTATGTGCACACACACTAATTACGTCCGTAATTGACGGACGTATTTCGGCCGCAAGTACCGGACCGAACACAGTGCAGGGAGCCGGGCTCCTAGCATCATCCTTATGTACGATGCTAGGAGTCCCTGCCTCTCTGCAGGACAACTGTCCCGTACTGTAATCGTGTTTTCAGTACGGGACAGTAGTTCCACGGAGAGGCAGGGACTCCTAGCATCGTACATAACTATGATGCTAGGAGCCTGGCTCCCTGCACTGTGTTCGGTCCGGGACTTGCGGCCGAAATACGTCCGTCAATTACGGACGTAATTAGTGTGTGTGCACATACCCTATGTTTTATGAAGAGTTCCCACTCTGTGATACAACTTCTTCACTGTGCCTGTATTTACGATCTCTAGATTTAGAAAACAACTGCGGTCTCTATGAGATGGTCCTGTTAATAAAAGTTTTTGTTTTCTTATTTAAAAACACAACACACAGGGAGAAGAATGTAAGAGCTGCTCCTCACAGACACTGATGAGAGGTTGCTGTATGTAGAAATACTTTATAACTTCTGCTCCTCAATTCACCTATTATATACATGAACGGT
This sequence comes from Rhinoderma darwinii, assembly GCF_050947455.1. Classification (NCBI taxonomy): domain Eukaryota; kingdom Metazoa; phylum Chordata; class Amphibia; order Anura; family Rhinodermatidae; genus Rhinoderma; species Rhinoderma darwinii. Next base: position 335,808,521 of record NC_134690.1, read on the forward strand.
GTTACCTGAATGCCAGGGGTCACATGACTGCCACCATCCGTACTCTATTCAATGATCTTATGGATGCATTTCTATGCTATGATCTGTAATATCATACTTACAAACAGTCACGAATTTGCCGGGACCTTCCCAAATTTATAGAGACAGTCCCGGCAAATTACTGTCCCGGCAACTGCTACATTCAATTGTATCCGCTTCCTGCTCTGCTATTCACTCCTTCTGGAGTGCTGTAATCCCCGGCAGAAGAGTTGCCGACACCCTGGCCGGGGATTCCGCTCATTGACGGAACCCCAGACTTCACGGTCCACGTAAGGGCAATAGTCAGAGGCACCTCCTGCAACGGTATTCCTGGCCAGAGCATTGTCGATGCTCTGGCATAGGATTCTGCTCATAGAGAGAACCACTGACAACTTCACTGTCCATATATGGACAGTGATGTCAGGGGCTCCTCCTGGAGCGCCGGTATCCCCAGCGAAAGCGTTGCCAACGGCCTGGCCGGAGATTCCACTCCTAGTGGAAACCACAATGGCTCTATCTACAGGGTACGGGTGGCACCATCTAAAGAAGGGGCTGCGTGGCACTATCTACAGGAAGCAGTGTGTGGCACTAACTACTGGGGGCAGTGTGGAGCATCATCTACAAGGGGCACGATCTACAATGGTTTTTACACTACCAGTAGTGGTCAGCACATATCGCCTAGCCCTAGTGATAAAGTGAGACGACATCACCTGCCTGTAAACAACCGAATAACCAGAGAGACACATACTGGCCACCATAGTAGTTGTCAGCCAAACTAGTGCAGAGATTTTTGTTTGCTTACTTGTACATAGAAATTCTAGAAAGAAAGCCACACTTACAGAACACCCACCAAAGACACCACACCCTAAGTGTCCCTGGAATTAATTTTTTTTCAAAAGTTGGCATACCATTTTTTTTTTTTTTAAACAGAGGCAACTGCACGGATATAAGAAAGGTATGTGAGCAGAATTTTACATAAATCAATATTAGAAATCTATGATATTCGATAAATAAAAGTAAATAAAAGAAAAAAGTAGACAGCCCCTTTAAGGCTTTGCATTCATACAATCATTAGGTGCACACAGCACAGATGGAGTGACAGTAAGACCACGAAAGAGGTAAAATTGGAAAGCTACAGGGGCTGGGATTTTTCTGGAGTAATTACATTGAAAACAATGGCGTTCACAATGATCATATCTAATAAGATACACACCACCAATTGTTCTGGTACAAATAACATTTTCAAAGTTGCCAGAAAAATGGCAGCTTGGACCTGGCTTCGTTCAGTAGCTGCACAACGTTCCCGAAGACATTCTTGTGGCTTCTATATGGCACATTATACATTGTAATTATATACTGGCATAACATTCAGCAGTATAACAGTATTAGTGAATGTGCCGAATTCTAGGGACTAGGTGTATTAAATGTATTCCAACCCGATTCATAATCGCATCAAAAAGATCAATAAAACAATTCTTGTTTGAGAGGCTCCGTATCAAAAGGAGGAGATTTTTAATATAAACCAATAAAGAAAGTAGCCAAATAAAAAAAAAATCTTAGGCTTAACAGACTGTAAAAACACAAGGTTGGTAACCAAATCCAGATGGCCTCAGAGGGGACAGAAGGGAATGGAAACCTCATGACACGTCTGAAGATTTTATGCTATTAGTGTAATTGGTTGTGGCAGGATGACCACAGATAACACAGGAGAATAAAATCGGACTTTTATTAGATCTTGACATTTAACCCCTCCGGCACATTCTCACATGTATTTCTGTTTACTGCATGAACTTCGGAAAACATTACAAAAGAACGCATTCCTATTTCTTTGAAAATACATATTTCTTCTGGGTTCACCGGAATTACACGCAAGCAGAGCAACATAAGCGATTGTAGCTTTGGGAATTTGAGTCTAACGCTCATTTTGACAGGATGAAAAATTTTAAAAAAAAATGACGACCAAAGCAATTTTAGGCCAAGAGGGCAGATTTCATGATTATATTTAGCGTACCTTCCTGAATGATCTTTAAATTATGATGGAGTTTCACCATATTTTTTCCTATAATCCCTAAGCTATCAGGTCCAACTGATATCAATTAACAACATTTTACTGCACTAAAAACAGTTAACAGACACAGTTGACTAAGGGTATGTTCACACGCTTAACAAAAAAACGGCTGTAAAATTCGGAGCGGTCTTCAAGGGAAAACCGCCTCTGAGTTTCAGCCGTTTTTTAAACCACAAACGTTTTTTTGAGGCTTTTCTTACGGCTGTTTTCTGAGCGGTTTTTCTATTGAGAGCATGAAAAAAAAAAAAAAAAAAAAAAAAAAAAAAGACTCAAAAAACGGCTCAAAACTGTATCTGTAAGGTCAGCGGCACGGACTGGTTCAGTGTCAGCGGGTCCTGAGTGTCTGACACGCAGGATCCACCTGTTATCGATCACATCTAAGTTATGATCTTAGATGTGATCGATAACCACTTGGTCCTGCATGGACACGCTGACAATGAACCAGACAGTGCCGCTGACCTGATGGATACAGCGCAAGATACAGCTGCTCTGTATACAGGATACAAAGCAGCTGTATCTCAAAAAGTAAAAATATTTTTTAATAAAATGTAATTTGGAAGTTAACACAACACACTGATGCATATTTTTTATTAACCAAAAATTTTTTTTTCCAGAAGGTGTACATAACCTTTGAAAACATACTTCCCTATACTTCCTATCACTTCGGTACTTGTGCAGTGACATTGGTAGCAGAGAAACATTCACGCGGACTGGGCAAGATCGTTACTTTTCCCTTAGAACTGCCCCAACTCAAATCATACAAAACTGAAACCAAGGCAGAACCATATTTTAAATGCTTAGGCCTCATGCATATGACCGTAGCCATGGGCACGGCCGTGATTTTTCAATGAGCCTGGACAGCAGAACACGTCCGTAATAAGGCATGCCCGTTCTTGCAGGGGCCACGGGCCATGAAAACCATTAAGGAATGAATGGGGCCACTATTCTCCCGTGGATTTTCAGGGCAATTGCGGCCGCAAATGCATGTTCGTGTGCATGGGGCCTTAGAGAAGCAGTTTTATTATATCAAAGCTGCATAGAGATCTGGGGTGTAACAAGTGAACATGGGACTCAACAACAAAATTTGGAATGGGATCCCGACCCATCAGGACATGAAGGGCTTGTGGTTATTTTGGTCTTTACTCTGTCACATGTGTATTTTTCACCTTTCTTTTGTCTCCCAGTGACCTCTATTCACTTTCCATCATCCATTAGCGAACACTGTCTGCACCTCACCTCTGAGTCACAATGGCTCCACTTAGCAACTGCTGCTACCCTGGTAGATACACCTATGCTCAAGATATTAAATATATATTTTGGGATACATCAAATGTTAAATATGTACAATACGTTTAAGGCCTTATTCACACGAACGAGAGTCAAATCACACAGATCCCTTATAGACTTGAGTCTATTGAGGGATCAGTGAAAACAGGCAGAAATAGGACATGTCCTATTTTTCACGGACTGTTAAAAGAACGTCCATGTGAATAGCCCCATAGAAGTGCATTGATTTTAATCCAACTGTGTGACGGGCATTAAAAAAAAAAACATCCGTCACACGGCTGATTATCCCATTCGGGTGAATAAGCCCTAATGTTTTTTACAATGAGTTTTTTTCAGGTTGCAAATCTCAGATGGTTTTGTCATATAACGACAGCTCATTCCACGGAACTGGAGCTCAGCTGCCCTATGTTAGAATCCTGAAGAATGAACAGAACATACAAAATCTGTAACTAAACAGGGACTGCTGCTCTGTACTGTGAACTTTGTGTGACTCTCTCTTTGTATCTGTAATAATATCCCAGCAAGGCCATACTTGCTTTAGATAAAAATCACATTTATACCTTGCAAATAAATTCCACATGTTTGGTACAATAACGATTATTTGAGAACAGTATGAATAGCAAAACTAATGAAACAGAAATAATGAAGACATCTTAGTAAAGTATAAACACACACACACACACACACACACACACACACACACACACACACACACACACACACACACACACACACACACACACACACACTTCTCAATGAATTAGAATATCAACAAAAGGTTTATTTATTTCAGCAATTCACTTCAAAAAGTGAAACTCATATTATATAGATTCATTGCAAGAATATGGCTAATAGTTACAGAAAACCTAAAATTTTGTCTCTCAGTCAATTAGAATATTATATAAGCCCAATTTAAAAAATGATTTTTAATACCGAAACGTTGGCCTACTGAAAAGTATGTACAGTATATGCCCTCAATACTTGGTCAGGGGTCATTTTGCATGAATTACTGCATCAATGCGGCGTGGCATGGAGGCGATCACTTCTTGATTCCCTCTGTGACAAGCTTTATGGAGATGCAGATTTCCTTTTCCAGCAGGAATTGGCACCTGCCCACAGAAGGAAATAACTTTTTGAAATGTCGACATGTCAACCAATAGTATAAGAGTTCAGTAATTCCATACAGTATTGTAGCTGTGGAGTTACAGGTATAAAACAATGAGGTTCATAGAAAAGAAAGTGCATTCAGTAATTATACATTCCTCAAAAATTTATAAATCTGGATGTAAAGCCGATCTCGGCGTAAGGCAAATGGCAAAATATAAAGAATTCACTGGTTAACTAAAACAAACCGTTTCCACAAGTACAAATGAAGAATGAGACTGACGGGTAACATCCAAAAAACCTATACAGCATTATAGATTAAAATATATTTAGTGTAATGGTATATTTAAACATGGAATGAGGAGAGGGTCAACAGAATAAGGGTTAAGTAGAAACCACTTTTGTAGTAAAAAGTTAAGGGCTATGGGGAGAGTCAAAGAGACTATATTGGGAAGAAGGGACAGTGGCAGAGGACTACAGCCATCTGTCCCAAATTTTAGTGAACTTGAGTGGGCAATTTCTATGTTGATACAAACACTTCTTGTGAGGCAACATACTGCTTACAATGGCTATCCATTCTACAAATTTGGGCGCACGACTGGACACACCACCTTCATCCCATGGGGCATGTAAACAGCTAGCTACCCGGGACCTGCCACTGCTCCACACAAAGGAGGTAGGGATACCTTCAATACGTTGTAGTAGACGGGCTGGGGAGGTACACAGGAGATTGCTGGAGGATATACAGGATTTTAAGCATAAGGGTCATTTTAATCAAGCTCACTCTAGCAGCTGTAGATAAGAGCAGTTGGTTCCATCTGGCAATTTTGGAGCGTAAAAAAAACAAAATTAAAGGAGAGATATTTAGTGCTTCAAATCCAAACACTGATCTCGATATTCGTATTCCAAGATATGTGATACAGGTTGACCATAGGAGTGGGGTGGAAGTCGCCGCTGCTATAGGAGAATATGGGACTTAGACCAATTGATGGACAATCCGGACATTGAACCAAAACATGTCATTGTGGAAAGTACTACATGTAAGGACACCCCAGGTTCAGCGAGATATAGCAGAGTATCGTCTGCGTACCTTCTCCTGTACGGGAAGGAGGTTAAAACCAATAATACGGGGTTCTTGTATAAGTATTCAGCGCATGGTTCCACTGCCAGTGCAAATAGGGGAGAGAGAGGGCAGCCCTGTCTGTTACCTCGATATAAAAGGGTAGGGGTCGGAAATTCAACCATTTACTGCTACTCGGGAGGATGGAGCAGAGTATAATAATTTAACCCATTTCATAAACTCAGGTCCAAAGCCAAATTTTGCAAGTCAGAAAAATAAAAAATTCTATTCTATGGAGTCAAATGCCTTAGCGCCGTCTAGGGAGACTACAACTAGACCACTAACATCCTCATGAGTGGACTGCAAATTCGTGAATAGTCTGCGAAGATTAATGGCAGTGGCTTTGCCAGGCATAAAACCTGTCTGGTCTGTGTGAATCAAGGACAATATAACCATATTCAATCTTTTAGCTAAGAGTTTCACCCAAATCTTTAGGTCAGTTTGGAGGAGTGAAATTGGACGATAGGAATCACAAAAAAATAGATTTTTAACTGGCTTAGGCAATACAATAATCGTTGCCTCCCTCATTGAGCGAGACAGGTCTCCAGAGTCCAAAGCCACCCGATAAACATCAAGTAAACGGGCAGCTAAAGAATCAGCATGTGCCCTATAGAATTCAATAGGCAGGCCGTCACTACCGGGCAATTTAGTCTGAAAGGAGGCCATGGACTTCTGTATCTCTTGTGCAGTAATAATAATATCTGGTTTAACCCCTTCCCCCTGCTGGCATTCTGGGCCCTAATGTCCAAGCCATTTTTTAGATTTTTCCATTGTCACATTCGAAGAGCTGTAACTTTTTTATTTTTGCGTCGGCATAGCTGTATAAGGTCTTGTTTTTTGCGGGACGACTTGCAGTTTTTATTGGTACCATTTGAGAGTAGATGCGACTTTTTGATCACTTTCTATCACATTTTTTTTAAAGTCAGGATTAACAGAAAACAGCAATTTTTCCATTGTTTTTTATTTTATTTTTTACGGCGTTCACAGTGCGGGTTAAATAATGTAACAGCTTTATAGTCGGGGTCGTTACGGACGCGGCGATACCAAATATGTGTAACTTTTTTGCTTTATTGTAGTTTTTTTTAATAGTAAAGCATTTTGTAAGGGGAAAAGCTGGGTTTTTCCTTTTTTTTTTATTAACTTTATTAAACTTTTTTTACTTTTTTACTAGTCCCACTAGGGGACTTCACTATCCTCCGATCGCTATTATAATACACTGCAATACTTTTGTATTGCAGTGTATTACTGCCTGTCCGTTTAAAACGGACAGGCATCTGCTAGGTCATGCCTGCGGCATGATCTAGCAGGCATTCGCTGCAGGCAGACCTGGGGGTCTTTATTAGACCCCCGGCTGCCATAGAAGACACAGACACTCGGCGATTTTATCGCCGGGTGTCAGTGAGATGAGAGGGAGCTCCCTCCCTCTCTCCAAAACCATTCAGATGCGGTGCTCGCTATTGTGCACCGCATCTGAAGGGTTAAACAGGTGAGATCGATACTAATATCGATCTCACCCGGCAGAGCAGGGACGCCCCCAGCCCTCAGCTGCTTCTGGCAGCTGAGAGCAGGGAGATTTCACGGCTCCCTGCTCTGTTTACTTTATTCTACAGCAGCGACGTAGTTTGGCGGCGCTCTAGAATAAAGCCCACTAATGACCGCCGTAAAAAGACGTATCGGCGGTCATTAAGGGGTTAATAACCACAGTTTCACTGTGCTTGATTGGCCAGCAAACTTGCCTGACCTAAACCCCATAGAGAATCTATGGGGTATTGTCAAGAGGAATATGAGAGACACCAGACCCAACAATGCAGATGAGCTGAAAGCGGCTATCAAAGCAACCTGGGCCACGCCGCATTGATGCAATAATTCATGCAAAAGGAGCCCCGACCAAGTATTGAGTGCATATACTGGACATGCTTTTCAGTAGGCCAACATTTTAGTATTAAAAATCATTTTTGAAACTGGGCTTATGTAATATTCTAATTGCCAGAGACTGAATTCTGGTTATCATTACCGGTTAGCCATAATCATCTCATCTTTTTAGTATCTAAAAGGAAATTTTAAGTGTAATCCATGTATGAAGACATGAATATAAATTTCAAAAATATAAAAATTCAGCTGAAAGGTTTAAAGGCAATGTATATATTTTTTCCCCCTAATTAAAACCAGACAGTGAAATATTTTTTTCTAATCTATTTTTCGATTGAAGACTATATTTATACCCATACACGATTTGGAGGACAGCCATCTTGCCTGAGCTGCTGTTGACAGCATTCGGAGATTTGCTTTACAGCAGCCACACGGATCATAGAAACCTGTAAAAAGTAGGGGTCCCACTGAAAGTTTAGCAGAGGAGCTGTGTCCATCAACTATTAAGAATGGTGGATCCTGTGTGATCTTGATAATGGTGTTACCCTTCATTGTAATCCTGCCTGTGATGATAATGAAATGACTGCAGAGAAGTGATCTCTACAGAACAGGAAGCGTCAGCCTACTATGACGCTCAGTGACCAGAGTGAAAACTGTAAAATTTTAGAATAATTTTTTTTTTGAACCCCTTCCCGCACCTTGACGTAACTGCACGTCGATGTGTGCAGTAAGTCCGCACACATTGACGTGTAGTTACGTCTGTGCTTTGACAGTTAACCGCACCACGGCGGATAACTGTGCAGGGTGTCTGCCCTGCATTCCCCGTTGCCGATCAGCGGCCCATCGCCGCTGATTTCGGCAGTTAACCCCTTAATTGCGGCGTTCGATTTTGATCGCCACAATTAAGGTGTTTGTCGCCGATCGGCAGCCCCCACGTGAAATCACGGGGGCTGGTGATGGTACCCATGGCAACCGGACGCCAGACAATGGCTTCCGGGCTGCCATGTACAGAAGCCTATGAGGACCAGCCGAGGGGTGGTCGTCGTAGGCTTCCTGTCAGTGTGACTGTTACGTCACAATGACAGTTGGAATGCATTACACTACGTAGGTAGTGTAATGTATTCCAGCAGCGATCAGAGCTGCAAGTCTAAGTGTCCCCTAGTGGGACAAGTAAAAAAAAAAAAAAAAAAGTGTTCAAAATAAAAAAGTTAGAAGTGACATAAACAAGAACTGCTTTTTTTCCTATAGTAAGTATGTTATTATCGGAAAAAAACACGTAAAAAAAAAAAGTACACATATTTGGTATCACCGCGTTCGTAACGACCCCAACTATAAAACTATAATATTATTTTTTCCGCACGGTGAACATCGCAAATAAAATAAAGTAAAAACTATGCTAGAATCACTATTTTTTGGTCACCACCCCTCCCAAAATATACAATAAAAAGTGATCAAAAAGTCGCATGCACGCCAAAATAGTACCAATAAAAACTACAACCCGTCCCGCAAAAAAACAAGCCCTTACACAGCTTTTTTGACTGAAAAATAAAAAAGTTATGGCTCTCAGAATATGGGGACACAAAGAATTTATTTTCTAAATAAGTTATTTTATTGCACAAACGCTGCAAAACATAAAAAACCTATATACATATGGTATCGCCGTAATCGTACCGACCCGCAGAATAAAATATAATTGTCATTTATAGCCCAGGGTGAACGCCGTAAAAAATAAATAAAAATAATTGTCAGAATTGATGGTTTTTGGTCACCTTGCTTGCCGAAAAATTGAATAAAAAGTGATCAACAAAATCGCATGTACCCCAAAATGGTACCAATGAAAACTACAGTTTGTCCCGCAACAAATAAGCCCTCACGCAGCTCCGGTGGTGAAAAAAATAAAAAACGTTCCGGCTCCCAGATTATGGCGATGCAAAATGTGCAGTGTTCCAAAAGTGGATAAGATCGGGCACCATTTATAAGTGCGACACGGGCCACATATCTGCGGATTATTATTTATTTACCCCATTATTATACCCGCTTATTATGCCCCTGATGTACTCTGCCCAGCCTACATATGCCCCCACATTATAAAACTGAAATACCAGCAAAATGCCAGAGCTACTACCAAGCAAAATCTGCGCTCCAAAAGCCAAATGGCGTCCCTCCCTTCTGAGTCCTACAGTGTGCCCAAACAGCAGTTTACGTCTACCGATATGGAATCGCCATACCTGGGAGAACCCGGTTAATATTTTATGAGGTATTTGTGGCACAACATATAGTACACTAAAATGGCACATCAGTGGAAAATTTTAATTTTCACTCTGCACCATCCACTGCGCATTAAACCCTTCGCGCATGACTTAATAGCATGTCGTGGTGTGGAGGGTGATATATGGAGCGTCTCACGCGCTGAGCCCGCGCCATACGCTGCGGGTGTCAGCCGTGTATTAGAGCTGACACCCGGAACTAACGGACAGGAACAGCGATCGCGCTGTTACAGGAGCCTGTAAAAATCACAATATACTGCAATACATTAGCATTGCAGTGTATTCTACCAGTGATCTAACGATTGCTGGTTCAAGTCTCCTAGGGGGACTAATAAAATATGTAAAAACAAAAGTCCAAGCTATTACAATATACCATTATTGAACTCGCACGGTGAACGCCGTGAAAAATAAAGAATTTTAAAAACGGCTAAATTGCCGTTTTTTGGTCACCCACAGTTGTTTTGCTGAATTCATTGGAATTAGTCTGTAAAGGTAAAAATCTAATGAATTCAGAAAAACAACTGTAGGGTCAAAATGCTAACTTTACCCCTAGAAAAATTCCTTGAGGGGTGTAGTTTCCAAAATGGGGTCACTTTTGGGGGTTTCCACGGTTTTCATCCCTCCAGTGCATTGAAAACGCGACACGGCACTGAAAACTATTCCAGCAAAATCAGAAATCCCAAATCCAAATGGTGCTCCTTCTCTTGAGGCCTGCTGTGGGTCCAAACAACAGTTTATTACCACATATGGGGTATTGCCATAATTGGAAGAAATTGCTTTACATATGTTGGGGTGTTTTTTCTACTTTATTCCTTGTAAAAATGTCTACTTTTTTTTACAAAAAAAGTAGATTTTCATCTTCACATACTAATTCAAATAAATTTAGCAACAAAAACTGTGGGTTCAAATGCTAACTATACCCATAGATAAATTCCTTGAGGGGTCTAGTTTCCAAAATGGGGTCACTTTTGGGGGGTCTTTACTGTTTTGGTACCACAAGACCTATTCAAACCTGACATGGTGCCTAAAATATATTCTAAAAAAAAAAAAGGAGGTCCCAAAATCCACAAGGTGCTCCTTTCGTTCTGAGGCCTGTGTTTCAGTCCATTACCGTACTAGGACCACATGTGGGATATTTCTAAAAACTGCAGAATCTGGGCAATAAATATTGAGTTGCATTTCTTGGGTAAAAACCTTCTGTGGTACAGAAAAAATGTATTACAAATGAATTTTCAAAAAAATAAAATAATGAAATTTGTAAATTTCACCTCTACTTTGCTTTAATTCCTGTGAAACACCTAAAGGGTTAAAACACTTTCTGAATGCTGTTTTGAATACTTTGAGGGGTGCAGTTTTCAAAATGGGGTGATTTATGGGGACTTTCTAATATATAAGGCCCTCAAAGCCACTTCAGAACTGAACTGGTCCCTGAAAAAATAGGCTTTTGAAATTTTCTTGAAAATATGAGAAATTGCTGCTAAAGTTCTAAGCCTTGTAACGTCCTAGAAAAATAAAAGAATGTTCAAAAAACGATGCAAACAAAGTAGACATATGGGAAATATAAACTAGTAAGTATTTTATGTGGTATTACTATCTGTTTTACAAGTAGATACATTTAAATTTAGAAAAATGCTAATTTTTGCCATTTTTCTCTAAATCTTGGTGTTTTTTTACAAATAAATATTGAATTTATCGACCAAATTTTTTCCCTAACATAAAGTACAACATGTCACGAGAAAACAAATCTCAGAATCACTTGGATAGGTAAAAGCATTCCGGAGTTATTACCACATAAAGTGACACGTCAGATTTGAAAAATCGGCTTCGTCCTGAAGGCCAAAACAGGCTCAGTCTTGAAGGGGTTAATATAGATGACATGGAAAAAATAAAATCAAATTCTTACCAAATATGTTCAACATAAAAATGTGATTTAAACAAAGTAATTTTCGAATGACATTCCCTTTTAAGCAGTCAGCCATACACATTTACAATGACAAATTAGGAGAGAAAATCTCATTTGGGCATATAGATGTCATGTCGGAAACCTACAGCGGCAGGCCACTAAGTATGAGCAGGACCCAGCCCCTTAAATTTGCATAAATCGCTTTAGGCAAATTTTAGAGAATAGAATAGGCAGGTTGATTGTATTCGATGAACTAAAGAAACAAGTGCAGCAATCCACTCATCTCTAAAAAGGGCAAAAAAAAAAAAAAAATTGTTATCAAAAAATAAAATTTCTTGTTTCTCTCCCCTCTTCTAGGAAAGCAAACTTATTCAGACTCTTGGTGCAGATTTTTCATGACACATGGTGGAAAACCCACAGAGTATTACAGAAACAGCAGAGTGGACGAGATTTGAACAAATCTCATCCACACGCTGCGGGGAAAAAATAAAAAGAGAAAAAAATAAAAAAAAAATTTGGAAAAAATGTTGATAGATTGAGATGTGGTGCAGTTTTTTTTTTTCGCAGCATGTCAATTTATTCTGTGGAATCGCTGCTCTTTTCTTGCAGGTTTTCCCTGAATTCAAGGCCCCATGCACACGAACGTGCTTTTGCGGCCGCAATTCCCTGAAAATCCATGGAAGAATTGCGGCCCCATTCATTCCTATGGGGCCATGCACACAACCGTGGTTTTCACGGTCCATGCATGGGCCAGGAGCCCGGACCGCAGAAAGAACGGGCATGTCGTATTACGGCCGTCTTCTGCGTCCAGGCTCATAGGAAATAATGGACGCGGCCATGTGTATGGCCCGCAAATTTCGGGCGGCTTGCGGGTGACACTCCGCTGCCTGCCGACCCGAAAATCACAGCTGTGCAAATGGCTACGGTCGTGTGCATGAGGCCTTAAACACCAAACAAATGTTGTGAAATCGCTAATCAGAAAAAAAACAACCTTTGTTTAAAATTAATAAAAAAAAAAAAAAAGTTAATAATTTCCCCTGGGCATTGTCATAGCGATGCAATTATCTGTTCTCTCTGCAGCATGGCCTCCAGGGAGGACATTTAATCCCATGTGACTGCTGCAGACAATCATAGGCTGCAGCAGTCACATGGACTGCAGTGTCATCCCAGGTGGCCAGACTGCACGGTGAACAGAGGGAGGCATCACTATGACAAAGCCGGGGGTAAGTATTAACTTTTTTTTTTCTTTTTCTATAAGCAGTGTTTCCGCTTCGGACAGGTCACCCAAAAATCTGTACCACAGTTTGGTACCGTTTTTCGGGCGGAAATCCCTGCGGGTTCCAGGATGGATACGCAGCACATTTGCCCTGTGTGAACATAGCCTTAGAGTTGTGTGAGAGCTGTATATTTAGTATCAGAAATGGGATTTAATCCAGTGGGGGGAGGGGATACTTGGAAAGACTTCCTTGCGGGATCTAATCCCATTTTGGGTGCCAAATATTGGCTCTCGAATGGAAGTGTAAGGCTATGTTCACACAGTTTTTTGCAGGCAGAATTTCTGCCTCAAAATTCAGTTTGGAATTTTGAGGCAGATTTTCCTCCCCCTGCACGCCGATTTTTGCTGCGTTTTTCACTCGCGGCCATTGAGCGCCGCAGGCATAAAACGCAGCTAAATACGCTTTCTCTGCCTCCCATTGAAGTCAATGGGAGGTCAGAGGCGTAAACGCCCAAAAGATAGGGCATGTCCCTTCTTTCTCCCGCGAGACTGTTTTACCGCTCGCTGGAAAAAAAAAAAAAAAAGAAAAAAAAAAAGACGCCTCCGCCTCCCATTGAAATCAATGGGAGGCATTTTCAGGCCGTTTTTGACGAGTTTTGCGGCGCGGTTTCCGCGTCAATAAACTGTGTGAACATAGCCTAATACGGTGAATAATGGCTCTCATCAGATATTTCACTACATCCCTGCAGCCATGTTCAAAAATCAAAATTAAATCCTTCCCAAATAGAGCAAAGGCTGCAGAAAATGTGGTAAATTTCTAATTTTTTTTTTTTAAGTTAGATGATATATTCAGATCTGCAAGGAGATAACACTTATGACAATTCAGATATGCATCAGAAGATGGATTGTTAAAAACAATCTTATGTGGCTATATTACAGTGACATAAGAACATTGAACTTTAGACAAGCTTACAAGACCATAAACTGTCAGATAGAGATTTTCTAATTTATATAATTGTTTTGTTACGATAGTGATAAACAGACTGGGAACAGGAAAGACGACATTTGAAGTGTAGGAAATCGCCATGTGTGGGAGATTTCCTTCACTGATGTTTAGAGAAGTTGGTGCCTACGTAAAGAAATAAGTAGTTTGGAGCATAGCCAAGCACAATTGGTCAAGGCATATGTGAACAATGGAAAGATGTAAAATGACCCATAGGGTGCCGAATCTGAATGTTTTTTTATGGTAACCCATATCAAACAAAGTCTTTTATTGTTCTGGCTAAACATAAGCCGTCCTTAAAACAGAGACATACTTCTCCTAGGTAAAGTACATCCAATACATGGAGAGCTCAATGATTTCAATGAGAAATATGTAATGCTTCATTTTCCCTGGGGTTGATTCCAGGTTTTCACACAATTTACAGCTAGTTGCTGGGGGTCCCAGCAGCGGGGAATACTTAATTTTTTTTTTTGCTCACTGGAAAACCCCTTTGATTGCCTATCATCAGGGTGCCAGAAGCCGGACCCCCACCAATCAGATAAGGATGGCCTATCCGGAGGATAGGCTTTCAATATTTTTCTCACTGGAAAACCCAGACATGTTAAATACACACCTTGGATTTGTGTGAGCAACAGCTGGTTTGTTGCAGTTGTGGTTGAAAATATAATCGCAAGTGGCCAAGGGAAAATCATAAATTTTGCTGCATCATCATAATAATTAAAAGCACACTAAACACCATAAAACATGGTGAAAATACATTTACTCCATAGCTGGCATCAGAGCCAAAAATGCACTTAAACTCGGTTTACTTTTGTTAGTTCTTTTGCATAAATTTTCCATAGCTCTTGAACAGTGGTATTCAATCCCAAAAATAAAAATCACATAAAAAAAAACAAACTAGAAATTAATGGATCCATTCAATAAACAGATCATGATAGATCCATAACATCCTTCATGGATTCTGAAAAAACAAAAAAACAAAACCCATGACGAAAGTTTGAACAAACAGTAAGCGGTCAAAGGAAAAGCACTGTATTCAATTTTACATATGTTTAACTAGATGAACAATGAGACGTATCCATCACCTATTACTGGGTTAAAGAAGCAAGATAGTATGAAGTAATACTTCCATGTATAAAGACATATTGGGTAATTACTCCTAATTTGGGTAATCCAATGCCTAACTCTTGTTAGTTTTAGACTAAGGACTTATTTACACGAACGTGATATAGGTCACGTGCAACGAGCGTAGTGTTTTCACGCGCCTCGCACGGACCTATGTTCGTCTATGGGGCTGTGCAGACAGTCAGTGATTTTTACGCAGCGTGTGTCTGCTGCGTGAAACTCACGACATGTCCTATATTTGTGCCTTGTTCGCGCATCACGCACCCATTGAAGTCAATGGGTGCGTGAAAATCACAGGCAGCACTTCCGTGTGACACGCGTGATTTGCGCAACAGCAGTCAAAACTATGATTGAAAACAGAAAAGCACCACGTTTTTTGCACGTGCAAAACGCACACGCTTGTGTAAATCCAGCCTAAGGTTGTACAGGGATACCCATGGATGGGGGCATTCCAACTAGAATAAATGTCGGTCAACATAGATTGTTGTGTTCTTCATAGCCACATTGTATTGCTTCTGTAAATGTGTCAACTAGTGGTATGCTGCTATGGCAATATTACCTAGCCTTAGGTAATGTTCATACGGGGCATACTTTTCTACTCCACTGGAAGAAAAAGAACAAAAAAAACATGCAGGTGCTGGAAGGGAGTGAAAAAGTAAACATGTTTTTTGTGCAGTAGTTTCTTAACAAAGTGTCTTTCCCTGCCTACAGGTTAACCACAACAATAACCCCTACAATAAACGAGGGAGGGGAAACAGCAGCAGTCTATTTCTAAGTCTGTATGAGGAGAGGGGGATCATTACACATGTTTTTTGCTTAAGATAAGTCGTGTATTTTTAGGAACGGCTTATGTTTAGCCAGACCAATAAAAGCAAGGGGGAAGCCATCCGATTGGTCAAAGTACACAGCACTGGTACCCTGCTCCACATCGGGAAGTGCCCACTCAGCAAAGAGAAAATATACATTAACAAAAGCAAAAATTTAAGGAAAAGCCCCAAATCTGTGAATTAGACACAATTTCTGTTAGCATTATTAAATACACAGTCTACAGTCGCCAGAGTAGAATTTGCTATTGGTCTCTTTTTTTTCTTACTCTTAGGACTAGCCATGGGTAAAGGCGGCCTCAAAACAAGGAATCTGAAACCGTTGCTGAAATGGCATGCCAGAACTCCAGTGGTAGTAAGAGAGCAGTGTGAAAAAGCGCTGAAAGGCTGTCACAGAGTGTCAGCAATTTGCATTCAGAGGTATGAAAGAAGTGTATTATAAACAAGGGGCCTACAGTTCAAAGTTACTCATAGAAGTAAAAACAGAAATGTCTGGTATGAATGGAATTTTTTAGCAAACGCTGTACTATATCTTAAATCAAGAATAACACTACTTTTAAATTCCTCGATATACAGCGGACAAAAATAGCAGCAGGCCCCAGCAGTTTCACAACTTTCTACGTGTTCTACTTTTTAAAGTAAAATTGACATTTGTCATCAGTGGCGGATCCCCATAGGTCCGTTATGGGTGGCCACCCGGGCCCAAGGCTCCCGGGGGGGCCCATGGCTGCCCAAAGACCACATCGCAGTTTTGTCACGTTTTTGCCAAGAATCGCAAAAGCCGTAACAAAAATGAAGGCTCCTGGACTCAATTGTATCGCTGGCAAGGCAAGAAAACCATTCAGTCTTTTTTTGTGATGCAGGCGGCACGATAATGTTATCATGCAGCTCCGCTGGATTCGGCCTGGTCAGAAGAGACCAGGCCTGCATCGTCGGAAAAAGAGGACGGCGCTGCAACGGGGACAGGTAAGTGTCGAACTAACTACAGGGGGTGGCACATTCTACAGAGGGGCTGTGCGCCGTATCTACAGGGGGGGTGATGTATGTGGCCATATCTACAGGAGGGATGTGTGTGTGGCTCTATATGTGGTGCTTTACTTTACAGTGTTTGCCCCTGAATATAATTGTCACAGTGTTTGGTACTATTTTATTCAGGGGCTCAGTGGATGGTTATTATATTTAGGGGCACAGTGTGTGGCACCATGAGAATTCATTTATAGGTGTGGAAATGTTGGAAAAGTGAGGAGCCGAAGACATCAGAGTGGCAAATTCTGCAAAAATGGGTCATTGACTGAAGTGGTCATGAGATCTGGACCAGATGGAGAAGAAATGAGTAAAGAAAACTACTAAAATCTGAAGACATCACTGGTGAGTCACTGGATTTATAGAGAATCTGTCACCTCTCCTGACATGTTTATTATAGGAAATCCTTGTATTCCACATAATGTCTTTGTGCAGTCCAAGACTGCTAGAGAAATGGTAGTTACCATTCCCCTTGTCAGGAGATGTCCTTGCAGTCTGATACGGTCAGCGATGGTTGGAGACTGTCAGTCACAGGGACACAGCCCTTTGAGAAGGGCAATCGTAACACCCATTTGTTCAAGCTTGCAAAAAGGTGGTGTTAACAATAGTTATGGCGAAGCAGGGCAGTGGTGGAGAAGGGGGGCCCAAATTTGAGTAACAGTCCCAGACCTATGGTCTACTTAATCCTCCACGGTTTGTCATCCTAAACTAGCAAGATAAAGGAAATTAATAAAGGAGGTCTCTTTCTACATTCCTCAGTAGTCCTCCTGACTACTGGCAGCAGACCAAACAGAGCCCAGGGGATACACCCAAAAATGATAGAATGTTGTCCTATCACCAGGAACCAACCTGCTAAGAACAGTGAGAGGCAATCTGAACAACTTGACAAAGCAGGAAAATTACCTTTTGCAAGCGCTGTTCAGTTTAACTCCACACCAAGAAGAAATAAAGCAATGAGCACAGTATTGTTTTGAAGACAGGATGTTTATATTAGGAGACTTAGCAGGAGTAGAGGCAGTAAGAGTGATTTCGAGAAATTAAAGACCTCTTCTCATAAGATGGTAGGGGACATGCCAAAACACATGTTCTCTTGTGCTTCAGATGTTTTCATTATCTCTGACATTTCAACCTCAAAACAAAAGGACGTTCATCCTCAAAAATTGTAATATCGTTAGGCCACCTTGGGTATGAAGATCTGAGAGTGTTTTCTTTACATTAAACACATTTTAACCATCTGTCATGTCTCAGAAGACTCTGAACCTGGAGTAGAACCAGACTAGTAATTTGCTCATTAGTAAGGCTGCCTTTAAACACAACACTTTTTCGTAGAATAAAACAGTTTTCAACCACGTTTCCAACCACTTTGGTACAGAGCATGGATTGTTCATTGCCTCCCACAATCTTGATTTGGACACTCTACAGGTAAATGTGGACCACTGAATTTTTTGCGAATGTGTGGCAAAAGAGGGATTAGTGTTCTGTACATTGAAACCCATTTCTTAATTCCAGATTATCCTATGAAATAGATATCTATCTATCTATCTATCTATCTATCTAACACAGCACAGGGGATCCGGACATGGCAGAGAATTTACAACCGTTCACCGAGGAGACGGGGGACCCCCAGAAGGAGTACTTAAAATTGGCAGTAATTAAATGCATTATTCATCAATAAGGTCATCAAGGACTCAAACTATGCCATGTTATCTAGTGAACTTAGGCGGAGTGATGTTGCCCTTTATAATAAGAGTTAATTTCAACCCCACCATTAATAACCATGGGGTGGAAGCATTTGTTGAGACCGAGAAAAAAAATAATTTAGGAACTAAAACAAAACGAGGATAACAAAAGACCAGGTGGTGTAACATAACCAATTAGTAATGGAATTCTTTATAGGGGTTATGAAAAAAAAATAAAAATCACTATTAAGCAGGCAGACAAGGGGGGTGCAGTCGTCCTGATGGACTCCTCAAAATACGTAGCTGAAATACATAGGCAACTAGCAGACACTGATGTGTATGAGAGAGTGAGGTTTGATCCCAAATTTAGGATTATAAAAATTTTGAAAGATATGGTAGGAGAGGAAGTACGTAATAAGGGGATTGATATTCGTGCAGCAAACTTTCTAATTAATGAACATCCTAGAACCCAGGTTTTGTATTGCTTACCCAAGATCCATAAGAATCTGCAGAACCCCCCGGGGAGACCAATTTGTCTTAGGGATGGATTTGGTTTCTTGTCCTCCAGCTATTTTTGTGGATAAGATCTTGAGGGAACAGGCAACCAATTATAAATCATACATTAAAGATACTACTGACTTTATGACTTGAATGGACTCTATGGACTGTCCTGCAGGCTGTATTTTGGTATCATTTGACATAGTTAGTCTTTACACATCTATTGATCATAATAGAGAGTGTTGGAGGCGGTTGAGTCTCGCCTTAATAAAACTACCAAGTCGGATGTCCCAAAAACCTTAGTCTTTGAATTGTTGGAAGTCATCCTCAAACAGTTATTTCATGTTTGGGGAGGACTTCTACATCCAAAATGAGGGGTATAGCGACTTGCCATTATCAGCCATGACTAAGGACGCTGGAAGCGTCCGAAACGCGTAGGCTCCTTCTACCTACCTACAAATTTTTACGGTCAGTACTTTTTACATATAGGTCAGTCTGTAATTTACCACTGTCAAAAAAAAAAAAAAAAAAAAAAAAAAAAAGAAGACTACCCCGGTAATGGCGTACAAACGGGGTAGAAATTTGAAAGATATGCTGGTTAAATCAGATATAGGCACAACAAAGACACTATCACAGACATACTGGAGCACACCGAAAAATGGGAACTTTCCCTGCTTAGAGTGTAGCCACTGCAACAGTATTATCAAAGGGGACAGTTTCACCCATTCCCATACGAGAAAAAGGTTTATCATCAAGAATAGATACACATGCAGATCAAGTTATGTAATCTAGGTTACACAATGCCCTTGTGATCTATCGTACGTTGGTGAGACGTCAAATTAATTAGACTAGGGAAAGCCGGATTGATGGTCCCTAAACATTTTATTGCCTGTAAACATAATGCAAGTCAGCTGCGCTTTAGAATTCTTGATCATATACCTCATAAGTTAGATGTGATCGATTACAGATGGATCCTGCGTGGGAGGTCCACGCAGGACCTGCAGACACTGAGCCCGTCAGATCCGCAGGACTGACTGATTCAATATAAAAACTAGAGATACAGCTGTTCTATACAGAAAATACAGAACAGCTGTATCTCCAAAAGTAAAACGATTTTTTTAATAAAAACGAATTGCAAAATTACACTAAACACACTGACTAATCGATTTAAAAAAAAAAGCCCCCGAAAAGGTGTCCATAGCCTTTAAACCATTTATTTGAAGGCATCTTGTGGGGATAAATGTACCTTGTGCATATTTGATTTTCTGATGGTTTTTAACTGATTTACCTTGCACCTTAAGCCTCTAGATCAAAGTTGGCAGTTCTAATGATACACAGCGGAATATACAGTGGTGGCAGCAATTCTGCCGACTTACCCACAAAGCCATCTTCTCCCACAAGCTTCAATGCAATCTTGTCTGCCAGCACAGAAGAGCTGCCATGTGCAATATTGGCAAAAGGTCCAGCATGGACAAAAACTGGAGATCCCTGTTAAAAATCAGACAAATATTTATAAACATGAATGTGCCAATAGAATAGTCTTGCTTGAAAATAAATAAAAAAAGGATACCCATATTAATATCGATACCCATAATTCAATGCAGTATTAAAAACATTGTATAGGGATTCATCTAAGGGACCTTTAATGCAGCTTAAAGTGTGCCTCCAGGGAAAGAAAATAAAACTTCAGTGCTTAGATCCTCATTGTCTGCCATGTTACAGATACAACAAATACTTTAAGGGCGCAAAAAATGTGCCATATTTGCTTAGTTTTTCCGTAAAAAAACACTGCATTAAACCTTAAAATGTAATCCTATGGGATAAAAATCCAGCAACGCAAGAAATTTAGAAATCTGTTGCGGAATATTTTTTCTATCAGATTACATTGTAAAGCTTTCCAAATTCAAGGCAAATACAACACGTGTGACTGCACCCTAAATCTCAACTGAGCGATAAGGAACTGCACATAAGAAATGTTGGAAAACAACCCCCACAGGCCGTACATATTGGGCCAAGACGGCTTATGTGTCAGTGTGACTAGTGGAAAAGCGAACAAGTCAATGAATGAATGTCCAATAAATTGCCCCTTTGGATTCTAAAGACAATCCACATGATCAAAAATGTAAAAAAATTCCTATGGTTACAGTCCCCATTTTCATCACACTGAGGGAATGTGTGTAGCAAACTCCTCATTTGACAAAAAAAAAATGTAGCCAAGTCTTGTCTGCAGTGCAGAATAGCATATATTTCAGCTGATCCCATGTTCACTGTAATGTCATGTCCATCTGTCACCACTACCCATTCATTCACATAGTTATCTAAAAGAATGTGGTTATTCGTCACTGAGCTCAGCCTGAGTTACAGCAGTCTCCTGCCGCCAACATCTGTGAAAACATGACCCGTCTTTTCATTACTGCAGTGTAAACAGGTATAGATAGCTCTTGGAAAATTCCCATACACCGTCCCGTTTTCTGGCTATAGGAGCTTGAAAGCAAAGAAAAAATAAAAGGAGAGGAAGCTGCCTGTATATCACATCCAAGCATGTGGCGGATCGGTCATAGAATAGACACTATCAGCATGCCTATAAACTACAAGTGGGACGAACGTGATAACATACAAACCTTTCATAGATGAAAAGTCAGAAGTAGAACTTCAAGGCTAAAAAGCCAACAAGCAGCTGGCCTGTCCTTCCCAACTCCTTTCAAGATCACATCGCAGATGGAAATACAACACATCACACACAGTTTCTAACTTTGAAATATCAATGTGGGAAATATAGTATTCATCTTAAAAACCATTCTTAAATATTCATAAATCAAGGGTGTCCTATTTTGAATTAACTTTGCAGGACATGGCAGAACTTCCTCTGCTGCGAATCTGCAGTCAATTCTACATTCGGGCATGCTGCAGGCTTTAGAGCATGCGGTCGATTTTAAAATCCACACGGATATTTTCTGCCAAGGTTGCATAGGCTTTTTTCTTTCCTCCCTGCTTTATTTACTTCTTTAAAAATGCAATAAAATACACAAAAAAAAAAAATAATCAAAAAGGCCTCAAAACTATCCGTAGACCTGGGCGCAAAAAGTGCAACAAAACAAAAAAGAAAAACAAGTGCCATCGTAAAGTCTAACTTACATTTACACGTGAAATACAGCAATTGTTAAGAGGTCACATTAGAAAAATTGTATTGACTATCCATTTGTTCTGCAGTTTTGATGTATGAAGTGGAAGAAACAGAAGGGAGCGGAGTAGTTTCATGGTAACATAGACTATTCACTTTCCTCAGAATATCAGAGAGGGGGAGACTCCCATGATTGAGCCATGGCTGGTCTAGTGGCTACAAGTTTGTAACGGATAACTACTCTTGCAGCGGGATGAAAATCCTCTAAATGAAGGCCGGAACGGGAATTAGCTGGACTGTTCCATTCATTTCCAAAATTAAATGAAAGACTTGGTTCCATCAGATCATAAGATTTGTACAAAACCACCACATTATGCAAAAGGTGAACCAGTTAGATTACAGTCTATCAGGCAGAATCTAGATCCATTATGCGACATGTGGGCAAATGTAGGGGGTCAAATACCATCTAAAAAGGATATTCCTCATAAGTTTTACATGGTTAATACATTTCGAATTTTTAAGTTCCCAGCTATCCCACCCATTTCAACATATGAATCACTTTTCTACCTTGACCTATGTTTAGTAGCACAGTAAGTCATAACTAAATGTGAGCAAGAAAAGATTTATGGAATGGGTCAAGTTCATTTTTTAAAGGGAAGTTTAGATTTTGCAAAAAATGTCTTATTAGGATATCTTGATATAGAATAGCTTAGAAGGAAGGTTATAAGAGATCGCAAGATTATCAAATGATTGGACTGTACCGGCCACCAAAAAACAGGGCAAGACTGTTAATCCAGCGTTTATCCAAGGTTGGACATTTAGGTTTGGAATATAGAATTGCAATATATGTAGAGGAATTTGATCGAAGTGAGTAAATAGGGTTTGTAAAATCCCATTCATTAGCTTTGGACTGTATTTTAGGGCATGGTTGGTTTATGCACATTGTCGAAATTACGCTTTCTCATGATCGGATCCGATCCTGTAATTGCCATTAAATATATGTCTGTAAACAGTGTCATCATTCAAAACGAGGAAAAAAGCAAAAAACCTCAAAACATGTAACTGCACCCGTACAGACAGCAATTATATAAAGTATATCGTTTTTTTTCTTCCCTTTAATTGTTTTTCACTGAAAGTGGAGGTACACTTTAAGTGAAGGTGTGTGCACTCACACGACCTATTTTCAGACAGAATGGAGGCGTTTTAGGCCTCGAATTACGTCTGAAAAAATTTATCCAACACGTCGGCATACTTTCAATGGGCTTTACGATATACTGTGCCGACGACCTGTTATTTTACGAGTCGCTGTCAAAAGACGGCACGTAAAATGACAGCCTCGTCAAAAGTGCAGGACACTTCTTGGGACGTAATTGGAGCAGTTTTTCATTGACTCCAATAAAGAACAGTTCCAAATTACGTCCGTAAAAGACGCCCTGCAAAACGAGAGTACATGCAATTACGTCTGAAATTCAGGAGCGGTTTTCTCCTGAAAACAGCTCCGTAATTTCAGACGTATTTGCCGTTATCGTGTGCACATACCCTAACAGTTTTTCTAAATAACTTCTATAACCGATTTTGCGTCTAACTGCTGCACGGACTGTGTAAAGTCCATGCTAGCGGTGGCTTATAACTGTGCAGTTAGAGAGAGAGCGTCCTGCTATTCCCCATGGCTCCCGCATCCAGAATGATCGCACTAACGGCCAGTCTGGATATGGGAGCCATGGAGACAAGCAGGACGTGCTCTCTCTCTCTAACAGGATAGTTATGAGCTGCCAGCAGCACAGACTTAATACAGTCCGTGCTGCTGGTAGAAGGAAAATCAGTAATAGAAGGGATTTAGAAAAACGAATAGAGAGAAAACTTCTGCACTATAATCCTTTTTCGCTGAAAGTGGAGGTACACTTTAACCCAGTTCTCCCCAACCTGTGGCTCTCCAGCTGTTAAAAAACTACAACTCACAGCAAGCCTAACAGCCTATGGTTTCGAGGTCATGATGGGAGTTGTAGTTTTGCAGCAGCTGGAGAGCCACAGGTTGGGGGAACATTGCTTTAACTGATCTTGGCAATGACTATGAGGAATCTGCAATTATACTCTTACCAGTTCTCCTATTAAAGTTCTATTTTTCTAGTAGCAGATTGTTTCTATAGACACCAACGTAGGACTCTAAGTCAATTTAGACAATCAGACAAAGAATCGAGTTACTGATCCAGAGTAAAAATGAAGTCTGCTATCTCTGAAGGAACGTCTACATGTATTCTGCTTTCGAGAAGAGGTAGAATTAGACAGGACTCTTAAAATAACAAAATTTGTAACTGTTAAAAGGGGTTGTCCGCTTCTTAATTTATTCATATAAAAGGAAATGTGCTTTTGTTATAGAATATACATGTATTAAAAATTCTGACCACATTCTTCCATGGACTTTCTGAATAGGACTAAAAATGGTGTCAGTCATGTGACCAACCTCCACACATCATATGCCCCCTAACATTCAGGCCTCATTTACACGAGCGTGTGCGTTTTGCGCGCGCAAAAAACGCTGCGTTTTGCGCGCGCAAAAGGCACTTGGCAGCTCCGTGTGTCATCCGTGTATGATGCGCGGCTGCGTGATTTTCGCGCAGCCGCCATCATAGAGATGAGGCTAGTCGACGCCCGTCACTGTCCAAGGTGCTGAAAGAGCTAACTGATCGGCAGTAACTCTTTCAGCACCCTCGACAGTGAATGCCGAACACAATATACACCAACCTGTGAATAAAAAAAGACTTTCATACTTACCCAGAACTTCCTGCTTCCCCCAGTCCGGGCTCCTGGCCGTTGCCTTGGTGACGCGTCCCTCTCTTGTCATCCGGCCCCACCTCCCAGGATGACGCCGCAGTCCATGAGACCGCTGCAGCCTGTGATTGGCTGCAGCCTGTGCTTGGCCTGTGATTGGCTGCAGCTGTCTCTTTGACTGAACTGTCATCCCGGGAGGTCGGACCGGAGTTATCGGTAAGTCAGAACGTCTTTTTTTTTTTACAGGTTCATGGATTTTCGGAGCGGAAGTCACTGTCCATGGTGCTGAACCAGTTTAACGCTTTCAGCACCGTGGACAGTGACTGTCTCCTGACGTCGCGTACCCGAACATTTTTTACCGGTTTCGGTCAAAACGAGTTTGGCCGAACCCGGTGAAGTTCGGTGCGCTCATCTCGAATTTGACACTCCGTTTGGATGTTTGTAAACAGAAAAGCACGTGGTGCTTTTCTGTTTACATTCAGGAGTTTGACAGCTCTTGCGCGAATCACGCAGTTCGCACGGAAGTGCTTCCGTGCGGCATGCGTGGTTTTCACGCACCCATTGACTTCAATGGGTGCGTGAGTGCGCGAAAAACGCACGATTATAGAACATGTCGTGAGTTTTTTTCTGCGCACACGCGCTGAGCGCAATTCACGCATCGTCTAAACTGCCCCATTGACTAATATAGGTGCGTACGACATGCGTGCAAAGCACGCGCGTCGCACGCGCGTATAATACGTTCGTGTAAATGAGGCCTCAGTTAGCAATAACATACGAGCGCTGGGTCAACACACAAACCACATTCATGGGCTAAGTGAATAGAAAAAAAAACGTCCGAAAATGCCTCCCGTTGATTTCAATGGAAGGCGGAGGCGTTTTCAACCGCGAGCGGAAAACCAGCTTGCTGAAAAAAGAAGCGACATGCCCTATCTTCGGGCGTTTACGTCTCTGACCTCCCATTGACATCAATGAGAGGCAGAGAAAGCGTATTTCGCAGTTTTTTGCCCACGGTGCTCAATGGCCACAGGTGAAAAACGCCGCCAAAATCGGAGTGCAGGAAGAGCAAAATCTGCCTCAAAATTCCAAACTGAAATTTGAGGCAGATTTTCTGCCTGCAAAAAACGCAGTGTGAACCCAGCCTAAATGTGCCTGGCTTTACGGTCCCTAGATAATGTTGTCATGTTAATAAAAACAGTAAAAAAAAAACAAACAAAAAAACACACGAGACGACATGGAGTAGAATGTAAGCTCTGTTCCTACATAGACACTGACAGACATGATGAGGTGTTGCTGTAGGTGAAAATACTTAACCCCTTAAGGACACAGCCTGTTTTCGCAGAATGGACCAGGCAATTTTTTACAAATCTGACCTGTCACTATGTGGTAATAACTTTGGAATGCTTTTATTTTTTCAAGCGATTCGGAGAATATTTTTTTGTGACACATTGTACTTTATGTTAGTGGTAAAATTTGGTCGATGAATTCAGTGTTTATTTGTAAAAAACACCAAAATTTGGAGAAAATTATAAAAAATTTGTATTTTTATACATTTAAATGTATCTGCTTGGAAGACCGATAGTAATACCACACAAAATAGTTACTAGTTCATATATCCCATGTGTCTACTTTATGTTTGCATTGTTTTTTGAATATTCTTTTATTTTTCCAGGACGTTACAAGGCTTAGAACTTCAGCAGCAATTTCACAAGTTTTCAAGAAAATTTGAAAAGCATATTTTTTTTTTTAGAGACCAGTTTAGTTCTGAAGTGGCTTTGAGAGCCCTATTTATTAGAAACCACCCAATAATTAAATTACCCCATTTTCAAATCTGCACCCTTCAAAGTATTGAAAATCGCATTTAGAAAGATTCCTAACCCTTTAGGAGTTTCACAGGAATTAAAGTAATATGGAGGTGAAATTTACAGATTAATAAATGAAATTTTTTTTGCAGAAAATCTGTTTTAATCCATTTTTTCTGTAACACAGGAGGTTTTACCAGACTAACGCAACTTCATATTTATTGCCCAGATGCTGCAGTTTTTAAAAAGATCCCACATGTGGCCCTAGTGTGGTAATGGACTGAAACACAGGCCTCAGAAGCAATGGAATAACTAGTGGATTTTGAGGCCTCCTTTTTATTAGAACATATTTTAGGCACCATGTCTGGTCTAAAGAGGTTTTTTGGTGCCAAAACAGTGGCAACACCCATTTGGCAGACTACACACCTCATGGAATTTATCAAGGGGCATAAGTCAGCATTTTAACCCCACCAATGTTTTTTTTATGAATCTATTGGAATTAGGGCGTAAAAATGAAAATCAAATTTTTTTTTTCCCAATAAAATGAAGACATTATTAATTTTTACAAGGCATAAAAGAGAAAAAGCACCCCAACATTTTAAAACCAATTTCTCCAGATTATGGCAATACGCCATACGTGGCTAAACTGCTGTTTGAACACACAGCAGGACTCAAAAGGGAAGGAGCGCCATTTGGCTTTTGGAGCTCAAGTTTTGCTGGAATGGTTTTCGGGTGTCATGTCACATTTGCAAAGCCCCTGAGGATGGAAAAAAAACAGTGGAAACCCCCAAAAACTGACCCCACTTGGGGAAACTAGACCTCTCAAGGCACTTATTTGCCGGGACAACTGACAGGGCTCAGAAGTGAAGAGCAATAGGCCGATTTTGGATGTTTTACAGCATTGGTCCACAGTTGCAGGGCTCTGAGGTCAAATAGTAAAACAAACCCCCAAGAAGTGACCCCTATTTTTTTGAAACTACACCCTTTAAGGCATTTTAAGGGCTGTAAAGTAGTGGGCACGTTGACCCAGCGGGTGTTTATTCGTCAGAAATTAATGTGCAGCGGATGGTGCAAAGTGAAAATTTCAATTTTCCACTGATATGCCATTTTGGTGCACAATATGTTCAGTTTATAAGGTGGGGGCATAGGTAAGCTGTGAGGAGTAGATCAGGGAATAAGAGGGTATAATAACGGGGTAAATAAATAATAATCCATAGATACGTGACCAGTGTTGCACCGATACATGGTGTCCGATCTTATCCGCTTTTGGAACACTCTGCACATTTTGTATCGCCATATTCTGAGACACAGAACCTTTATTTTTTCTCTTTGTTTTCTCCACCGGAGCGGCGTGAGGGCGAATTTGTTGTGGGACAATCTGTAGTTTTCAATGGTTAAATTTTGGGGTACATGCAATTTTTTTGGTCACTATTCCACCAGCAATTCTGACAATTTTTTCTATCAATTATTTTTTTTTATTTTTTTTACAGTGGTCATCCTGGGCTAAAAAAAAAAGACATTTTATTTTATTCTGCAGGTCGATACGATTACGGAGATACCAAATGTATATAGTTTTTTTTATGTTTTGCAGTGTTTGAACAATGACATCATTTTTATTTTTTTTATATAATTTATTTTTTGTGTCACTGTATTGTGAGCCGTTCCTTTTTTATTTTTAAGTAAAAAAAAAGCTTTTGTTATTTGCGGGACAGGTTGTAGATTTTATTTGTACTATTTTGGGGTACATGTGACCTTTTGATAATTTTCTATTCCATGTTTTGTGAGGGGTGGTGACTAAAAAAAAAAAAAAATAGCGATTCTGGCATTGTGCTTTATTCATTTTTTTGCCGCGTTCACAGTGTGGGAAAAATAACAGTTTTATAGTTTGGGTCTTTACGAATGCGGGGATACTAAATATGTGTACTTTTAACATTTTCATTTTTTTTTATCCCACTGGGGGACTTGAAGGCCTGCACCTCTGATCTTTACTCTAATACATTGCAATACCCACGTAGCGCAATGAATTAGAGCTGTCAGTTTTTCACTGACAGCAAGCCTATTAGGTGCCTAATGGGCTTCCGTACATGGAAGACCGGGAAACCATTGTTAGGGCTCTGGTTGCCATAGCAATGATCGGCACCCCCGCGATCACAGCGCAGTGATGCTGGTCAGCTTCAAACCACTAAGATGCCGCAATCGCTTTTGATCGCGGCATCTAAGGGGGTAATGGCAGGGATCGGAGCTAGCTTCATTCCCTGCCGTTACAGCAGGGTGTCAGCTGTAACTTACAGCACACACCCTCGGCTGATGCCGCAGGCTCAGCTTCTGAGCCTGCGCCACCTTTTTTTTTGTGGCCGGAAACCTTAAAGGGCCCTGCCACCGGGCGGGGCCTAAAAGGCTTCCTACTTGGCAGACAGGAGGCCATTGTGAGGCCTCTGGCCTGCCAAAGCAGCCAGCGGAACCCCGCGATTGCATCTAAGAGGTTAATTGGCTGGATCGGAGGCTAGCTCCGGTCCTTGCCTTGCAGCAGGGCATCAGCTGTAATATACAGCGGACACCCGTTAGTGATCGTGCGGGCTCCGCTTCTGAACCCGCGCCAGCAACACAATGTACCTATACGTTGTGTTGCGTTAAGTCCTTAACGACAGTGGTGTAATAGTATGTCGGATGTCGTTAAGGGGGTTAATAACTTCTGCTCCTCAGTAAAATACTATTTGCCTGTCAAATACCTGGACATTGTTACCTAAATGCCAGTGGTAACATGGGGTGTGTGTGTGCGTGTGTGTATGAAACATGGCGTCAGTAGTGACACACACACATACATACAGTTAAGTCCACAGTAATGCATCCGTGGGCTGTGGGCTATACACTGATTTTTTTTTAGACCGACGTTACTGCACTGAAAAGAAAGGAGGTGTGCATATACATGTATATAAGAAAACTGACTTCCTATTCTATTAAAAAAACTGTACAACTGTTTTTAGTAACCTATTATTCACGCTGTGAATAAAAATAAAAATAAAAATAAAAAAAAGGTACTGCTGTAAAAGCACGTGAGCAAAAATATCTATTGTTTACAGAGGTTCACTTACCTCCAATGTCTGCATCAGCGTTGGCTTTATGGCGTCCTTCATCAGAACAGCCAAAGCACCTGTAATGCCCTGAAAACATGGTAAAAAAAATGAATTAAAATCCAATTCGCTAATGATTTAAAGTCACGTAAAAGAGGATGTAAGTAGATTGGGTGGAATTGCTCTCTGATCTGGTTGTTCATCAGTAAATGATATACAAAAAGCAGGGTATAGAGTACTATAGACAATACCAGTGGTTGATTGAAGTACATAGGGCCCTGAGCATTTTTTCAAGGTGGGCCTTAGCGTACTTTAATCTAACTATATCCAGCTATACAGAACACATTATAAATGCCAGAGCTTGGGCCCACTGGAGGATCATCTAGTACACCAGTAGGATTTAGAGAGCATTGCTTTGTTGTTGGCCAGGAACAAATACCAGTGCTGAACAGGAGGTCTGTATGCCTACTGCCATGTGTACGACAATTGTATGGTAACACGAACTTGGTCTCAAGCCCATCTCTCGTTTAAATGGAGAGACTGTTTAAAGACCCAATGAACGGTTGGTGGCTTAAAAAGTGGTCCCCAAGGATTGTAATTTCCATCAAGATGATTCTTAAAGCCAGCGGGAAAACATCTGATATTGCCAGCCAGCCATTTCCCCTGCATCTAGATGAATAGCCATGCATGTAATACATAGACTTCATAAACCCCTCAAATCAGCTACCGATTCTGGTTCATGGAGGAGGGGTCAAAATAGGGCATAAAGGGACAGGTGTTGCAGTCATGAGACCACCCCTTTAAGAAATGAAATTACTTTCCGGTTGGAGTAAAAAAGGGCTCTGCTACTTTTTGTATTTTTGTTACAGTTTGTCAGCACCTGAGAGAGCACCTGCATAAAGGCAAACTTTACATATGCTAACATTTAGGATGGTATGTAGATAAATATATTTTGGTTGCTTTATACCAATGTAATATACTAAACAGTGCTTTTTAGGGATAGTACATGCAGAGACATTCTAGGAACGCAAGCTGCTAATCATCCATTGAATACGCAAAGTTAAAAGTCAAGAGCCTATATACGGCTTAGAGTAAGGTGTAAAAGGTGATGGACATACTTGTGATAAATCACTTTTAAAGATGCCTGTAAATGCGCCATAATCCATATAAATGTATCACAAGTGACAGAAAGCAGAAACTGACATCTGTGCAAATGCTACTACTCACATTTTAAATTGGGAAAAAAAATCCATTTGGACCATCATAATCCATTAATCTGTGTATTTTAATAAACATTGTACAACACTAATAAAAAGATTACAAACTCTGGAGCAGAAGGGGATTCTTTACTGTAAGAGTAGTGGAACTCTTAGCCGTGGTGAATTTACTGAAAGAATTCAAGAGGGGCCTGTCTTGAGTGTACTAATATTACAAGTTATACATAAAAGATTTTTGGATAAGGGTAGTTGATCTGAAGATTTAAAATGATTGCCATTATTTCAAGCCTGGAATTTATTTTTTCCCCTAAGATGAGGAAAAATTGGCTTCTGCCTCAATGGGGAGTTTTGCATTCATCTGGATCAATATTGTAGGAGAATCGACTGAACTGGATGGATGTCTTTTTTCCAGCCTTACATATTATGCTACTATGCTAAGCCCTGCCTCTTCGTGAAGCTCTGCCCACATAAGCGGGCTGCCAGGCAAAAACGGAAGGACAGTAGGAAATTAACACCTTTCATTTCTGCAAGATTATTTTTGTCAAAGAAATGCATGATATCATTTAGAGTGACTGTTGGCAAGATTTTCTTTTTACCTACTTTCTAGGTTTAGTTCTTTTATAATAGTTATCGGGATGTGGCATGACACATTCACCCGATCCTGTACAGCTACACAAGAAAAAGTTCCCCCTCCGTTTTACAGCATGCATTATTTTATGTTCAAGTCCTTCACGGAACTCCTCTAGGTTAAACCTAGTGGAAAATCTACCCTATTAAAAAAAAAGGGAGAGATAGAAGTTGCTCCTGTTAGTAGCGCGTATTGAAAACTAAAAACCACACAACTCAGTTGTTATACTGGAAACATGTCCTAGTAAATCCATAGCAAAAAAAACAATAATAAAAACCACAATGCTTGGGAATTAGAACAAGTACTGAGTGGTTTTATTGTAGTGTTTAGTCACCGTGGTTCGCACAATTTAAATCCCCTTTTCTGCCAACAAAAAAAAAAGACCACACGACACAAGGGTTAAAAATTAAGAACGTATTAAAAGTATACAAAAATACTGAAGTATTATGAGTTGCACATGGCACAGTCAACATTAAACCAAGAGGAAATCCTCTGCATGTAACCAAAGAGCACGCTTTATTAAAACAAACTTGGCCATAGCCAATATATCAAATGTCCGCTAAACCACTAATCTATGTCAGATCCACTTAACTTAATTGATACAACAAGGTGGCAGCCGTCAATCACATTCAGGTCTCACAAACAGAACTCCCAGCAGATCTATACATTCACTGTTTATTAGAGGAAAATAATTCGGCAAAGGATAAGAAATAAACTCTGCTAGAACCAGATATTTCCTGCGCGGCATTTCAGTCTTTTCAAAGAACGAGTGTTCATTCCCTTTTTGTGTGTTCTGCTTTCCTCAAATTTTTCTTCAATATACATTGGGATATATACTGTATATATATTTAAGAGTATACCATTATTCACATAACTGTCAAGCATAAATCCAAAGAATACATATGGAAACAAGAACAGCATAAACAATGGACACACAAGTTTTTGACCGGGACCATGCCTTTCCTATTATCTCAGCCCGTAGATACCGACATGTCTCATTTGCCCATCTAATATCTTGATCAGAGAAAGAGAGATAGCGAGAGAGAAAGAGCGAGATAGCGAGAGAGAAAGAGCGAGATAGCGAGAGAGAAAGAGCGAGATAGCGAGAGAGAAAGAGCGAGATAGCGAGAGAGAAAGAGCGAGATAGCGAGAGAGAAAGAGCGAGATAGCGAGAGAGAAAGAGCGAGATAGCGAGAGAGAAAGAGCGAGATAGCGAGAGAGAAAGAGCGAGATAGCGAGAGAGAAAGAGCGAGATAGCGAGAGAGAAAGAGCGAGATAGCGAGAGAGAAAGAGCGAGATAGCGAGAGAGAAAGAGCGAGATAGCGAGAGAGAAAGAGCGAGATAGCGAGAGAGAAAGAGCGAGATAGCGAGAGAGAAAGAGCGAGATAGCGAGAGAGAAAGAGCGAGATAGCGAGAGAGAAAGAGCGAGATAGCGAGAGAGAAAGAGCGAGATAGCGAGAGAGAAAGAGCGAGATAGCGAGAGAGAAAGAGCGAGATAGCGAGCGAGAAAGAGCGAGATAGCGAGAGAGAAAGAGCGAGATAGCGAGAGAGAAAGAGCGAGATAGCGAGCGAGAAAGAGCGAGATAGCGAGCGAGAAAGAGCGAGATAGCGAGAGAGAAAGAGCGAGATAGCGAGAGAGAAAGAGCGAGATAGCGAGAGAGAAAGAGCGAGATAGCGAGAGAGAAAGAGCGAGATAGCGAGAGAGAAAGAGCGAGATAGCGAGAGAGAAAGAGCGAGATAGCGAGAGAGAAAGAGCGAGATAGCGAGAGAGAAAGAGCGAGATAGCGAGAGAGAAAGAGCGAGAGAGAAAGAGCGAGATAGCGAGAGAGAAAGAGCGAGATAGCGAGAGAGAAAGAGCGAGATAGCGAGAGAGAAAGAGCGAGATAGCGAGAGAGAGATAGCGAGAGAGAGAGAGAGAGAGAGAGAGAAACATTCAAATGGCAAACTGGATCTCCCATTATATTCGAAGGCCTGGCGAATCAATTCCTACTCCTGAACATGCAGATCAACCTACTGCACCTCATCCATGCATGATCATTAGGATATGTTCACACGGCTTATTTATGGACGTAATTCGGGCGTTTTACGCCTCGATTTACGTCCGAAAATGCGCCTCGATAGCGTTGGCAAACATCTGCCCATTCATTAGAATGGGTCTTACGATGTTCTGTGCACACGGTCATTTTTTTTACGCCCCGCTGTCAAAAGGCGGGGCGAAAAAAAGATGCCCGCGTCAAAGAAGTGCCTGTCACTTCCTCAGACGTAAATGGAGCAGTTTTCCATTGACTCCATGGAAAACCAGCTCCATTTAACGTCCGTAATGGACGCAGTAAAAAGCGCCTCAACATGCCATTACGGCTGAAATTACGGAGCTGTTTTCTCCTGAAAACAGCCCCGTAATTTCAGCCGTTACGGACGCTGCCGTGTGAACATACCCTTAGTCTTTACGCTTCCAAACCTCGCAGCGGAGACTTGAAGTTAAACCTTCTACCTCTCTGATAAACCTTTTTTTTAAAGTACTAAACAGTATCAAACTGATCAGAGGAGGATAACAGGTGAAAAACAAGAAATCCTAAACTAGGTCTTGACTGCAAAGAACATATTTTACAGAAACATATCCTTCACAGAGCATTCTAAACCAGTGACCAGTTCGCAAATCCAGGTCTGATGTAAATACAGTATAACTTGATATTAAGTTCTACAATGTAAGCAGAGCATTAAAAACAATATTCCTCCTAAATGCCATACAATTATTAGAACCCAGATTAATTATGAGGCTTGTAAGTATAAGGTCTCAAAAGCTAGAATGAGGTCATCCAGGTGGTCAAAAAGTAAATGAATGAGTGAATCTGATTATCTACTTTCCTCCTATTAACATAGAGGTTATATAATTGGGCTGCCCTTTCTAGACCCAAATCCCCCCCCCCTGTAAATATGCAAATAAATTTAATTGACAAGTCTTTTTTTAGACCGCGATACAGTCTTCTATCACGATGGCTAGTTTTAATTTCCCCATAATGTAGGGAGTAATATAAGCACACATTAGTGTAAGTTTGGCATAAATAACTCGAGCCTTACCAATGTACTGAGCTCGCGAACACGGAAAATACGTTTATGGTCCTGCAGCAATACGTGTAATGCAATTTTAATCATCTTCTTTGCAACCAATCATCCATGAAGTATAACCGAATCATGAAATTTAAAGTATTTAACTGGGAATAACTCTTACCAGGTCTTCTGCGGTTACTGGTTGTCCTTTTTTGTCACTGGCTACCACCATCCTTCCGAATCTTTCCTTCATATCACGTAAGTTGTTGGTTAAGGCAAGTATTGCCATGATTTCACTTGCCACAGCAATATCAAAGTGGGTCTGGACAAAAATGTCATATGAACAATCAATAATTCATGCTATTTAAAATGGCAATTGTACTAGGCCACTGATCTCGCAGAATACTGAAGAAATGGAGATTAGGAACACGTGACCAGCTGCTCTATCCCACTATGTATTGTGATCTAACAGTTTATAGTACATGGAGTATGAACATGAAAAATTACATTTTATTGAAAATTGACGACACAACAGAAATGACAATTATGCTTGGGGAAAAAAATAAAAAATAAAAAAGGACGACCAGCAACAAGGTGGTTGGATACAACAGGAATTATGACTACACCCCTGAAAAAACTGCAGACTTTAACAGAAGACATGACATTCGAGAAACACTATTTATACGGTCGCCAGGAGTTGAAAACGACTAGACGGTAAATAATATTATTATTATTAAGAAAAACTGGTTATCAATCGCTATTTTGAAGTGATGAAATTTTAGTACCATGGAGCCAAGATCTTAATAAGGTGTTTAAGACAAATCCTACACAGGAAACTCATCTTACTATGACAGAATGTATGAGTGCTGATGAGAAAGCTAGACCACCAGTGCTTTGGTTGCCCGATTTGCAATATTGCATAGCCAATTGGTATTACTCAATCCATTAACTATCGGCTAAGGGTGGTATGTTGAATTGCCTTGTCTTTGGTTAATTATGAACAGTTAGACATTTCCAATGACCAGAAAATGAAAACCTAAGATTCATGTGTAAGCTTGAGTGAGGAGACAAAATAAAGATTTCCAGATTAAGGCCAATGTTCAATGTCCCCAAGAGGATAGAGGAATCCGTCCCCAGGAAATATCGGCTAGAATAGTTTTATCACATTTATATTTTAGATGTTAGAAGAATATTCTTACTTACTCTGCTACCCTAATTATAATGTGAAGATTACATCATTCTTGAGGTCATGCGTAAAAACAAAAACCACACACAAATGGACAGCTAAAATTAAATATACTTGCACCACAGAAATGCATCAACACAAACTATATTCACAACACATTCCTAAAAACACTTGGAATTGTAAAGTCTTACCTGACGGGAACACCCTTTCTCAGTGCTTGCTTGTCCAACTGTGATACTCCTAAGAAATCGATCATTTGTGTCCACCACTACAGAGCAGATAACAAGCCATATGTAGGGGGGGAAAAAAAGCCATCAAAAAGGACAGTGAACCAGGACAATAGATTATATATGATCACTTCTCAAATCGTTGATAAATCAAAAAAGGAATAGGATGGTCAAATAGATCATAATGGGACTGCAAAATTAGTTATACATCCTAAAATATGGAAGCCCTGACTTTAATGTTAAAATAGTCTAAGGCTCGGTTCACACCGACAGTGGCATACATTGCCCATAGGGTCCAAAACGGAGAAATAAACAGTACCTTAACAAAGGACACTCTTTGGTCAATGGGTCCCTATGAATATGTTTAGCATATGAGCTAGGCGCTTCCCGACACATATGCCAAACACAGCGTTTAAAAACCACGTGAACACAGTCCAAGCTTTTGTATGACAAAAGTTTTTCAAACCACATTGGCTCACATATTTAAAATTCTCCTAGCTGGTTTGTATAGTTTAACCCTTTCCCACAAAATGACGTGCCAGGTAAGTCATAGTGCCGGGGGTAATGTATGGAGAAGACTCACGCGCTGAGCCCGCTTCATACGCTCCGGGTGTCTGCTGTGTATAATAGCTGACACCCGGGACTAAGGCCAGGAACAGCGATCACACTTTAACCCGTTAGTTACCGGCCCATCGTGTTTCTACGTCGGTCACTAACGTGCCTTATTCCGATGCCATAGACTTTTTACGTCGCGGCATCGGAATAAGTTTACAGAGCAGGGAGCTGTCAAATCTCCCTGCTCTCAGCTGCTCGATCTAACACGTTTAACCCCTCAGATGCGGTGCTCAATAGCGAGCACCGCATCTGAGTGGTTTTGGAGAGAGGGAGGGAGCTCCCTCTCTCCCCCACAGACACCCGGCGATACGATCGCCGAGTGTCTGCGATGGCAGCCGGGGGCCTAATAAAGGCCCCCAGGTCTGCCTGCTAGGTCATGCCTCTGGCATGACCTAGCAGATGCCTGTCCGTTTTAAACGGACAGGCATAATACACTGCAATACAAAAGTATTGCAGTGTATTATAAATGCGATCGCAGAATCGCATATTATAGTCCCCTAATGGGACTAGTAAAAAAGTTACAAAAAAGTTTAATAAAAGTTAATAAAAAAAAAAAGTGAAAAAAAAATGAAAAACCCAGCTTTTCCCCTTACACAATGCTTTACTATTAAAAAAAACTAAATAAAGTTAAAAAGTTACACATATTTGGTATCGCCGCGTCCGTAACGACCCCGACTATAAATCTATTACATTATTTAACCCGCACGGTAAACGCCGTAAAAAAAATAATAAAAAAACTATGGAAAAATTGCTGTTTTCTGTGAATACGGACTTTAAAAAAATGTGATAAAAAAGTGATCAAAAAGTCGCATCTACTCCAAAATGGTACCAATAAAAACTACAAGTCTTCACGCAAAAAAAAAAGCCCTCATACAACCGTATCGGCGAAAAAATAAAAAAACTTTACGGCTCTTCAAATATGGAGACACAAAAACAAATAATTTAGAAAAAAAAAAAGTGTTTTTACTGTGTAAAAGTAGTAAAACATACAAAAACTATACAAATTTGGTATCGTTGCAATCGTAACAACCCGCTGAATAAAGTTATTGTGTTATTTATACCACACGGTAAACTGCGTAGATTTAGGACGCAAAAAAGAGTGGCGAAATTTCAGATTTTTTTCTATTCCCCCCAAAGAAAAGTTAATCAATAAATAATACGTACCTAAAAATGGTGCTATTAAAAAATACAACTTGTCCCGCAAAAAACAAGACCTTATACAGCTATGTCGACGCAAAAATTAAAGAGTTATAGCTCTTGGAATGCGACGATTGAAAAACGTAAAAAATAGCTTGGTCATTAAGGTCCAAAATAGGCTGGTCATTAAGGGGTTAAGCCCTTAAATGATGCGTCAATCACGACCGCAGCATCTGAGGGGTTAGAAAGAGGGGGCAGCCCCTTCCAACAGCTCATCGGTGCCCCTGCGATGCGATCGCGGGGTGCCGATGGTTGTCATGGCAAGCCAGGGACCCAATGAAGGCCCCAAGGACTGCCTTCTGACTGCCTCTGCTAAGCCCCGTCTAAGGCAGGGCTTAACAGAAGCCTGTAAAACTGACAATATACTGCAACACATAGTATTGCAGTGAATTGCATCGGCGATCTGATGATTGCTGGTTCAAGTCCCATAGGGGGACCAATAAAATGTGTTAAAGTTAAATAAACTTCAATAGTGAAAAAAAAAACTTACAAAAAAAAACAGAAATGGAATAAAAAGTGATCAAAAAGACGCATGTACACCAAAATTGTACCAATAAAAAAATCGACAGCTCGCCCCGCAAAAAATAAGACCTCAAAAACAGACATTTGGTATTGCCGTATTCGTATCAACCCATAGAATAAAGTGAACATGTAGTTTTTAACATACAATGAACGCCATAAAAACTAAACCCCCAAAAAAAGGCGCAATCGCGGTTTTTCCCCATTTGACCCCACAAAGAATTTTTCCGTTTTCTAGTACATCATACGGTACAATAAATGGCAACATGAAAAACGACAACTTGTTTGGCAAAAAACAAGCCCTAACAGAACCGATAAAAACACAGGGACATATACAAAAACACCGACAAAGGCCATACTTACAAATGGACACAGCCAGGCCAGAAATGCTGATGAAAGGGCGAGCAGGTGCTTTAAATAATAATAGCCACTCCCACTAGTCTTGAGGGGAGTGGTGTGTGGTGCATGGGATGTGTAGTAAGAAATAATAAATGAATAGTGTGTGTGCAAGTGTAATACTATAAGTGAAATATAGGGGGCAGTAATAAATGAAGTGCCTCAATAGAAATAAATGGATAATGGGGTGCAAGTGAGTGAAACATGGAGGGATAGTGTGTACGTCATGAGGCACAACGTGTATAGCCAGGTAGAAGCCTATTTGTGACGCCTTGATAATTCATAGAGCGGGCTACCCTGCTTGCTATGCCAAACAACAACACACCATGCTCTCCCAGCATCAAAGACCCGGCTGTGTCCAAGAGAAGCGAATATACATAATAATGAAAAATACCTGGGGTATTGGTAATCATTTTGGCCAAAAGGACGCAAGCTCGCAATCCACGACAAGGATCCCCAGACTTGCGAGTCCCTAACTCCTAAAAAACAAGCCCTCATACGGCTATGTCGATCAAAAAAAATAAAAAAATAAGTTATGGCTTTTGGAAGGCGGGGAGGAAAAAACAAAAACTAAAAAATGAGAATTTGGCTGCGGCGAGAAAAGGTTAAGATAACTTTGAATAAAACCTGCATGCATATCGGAGGTTACACAGCTCTATGTATAACACATTTAAGCTTTTTGATATTAAAGAAGCACTCCAGTATTTTCTTTTTTTTTACTAGATAATGTAGCATAGACTATTAAAGAATAACATAGAGGCTCTTGTGTATGCCTTGTGTATACCTGTTTTAGTTGATGTGCCACTTATGGGTTGTCTGCCATCTTGGTTTCTTCTTACCCTATGATATGGTTCCCCTAATGCCTACATTTCCCATGTTTTGCAAAGGCAGATGGGGCAGATTTTCATCACACTGCACTTGCTCTGCGTTCTATCCAAGGGCAGCAAGTAATCAATGACTTAGTACTTCTGACCCCTAACTCACACCGAAAAGTCTCAGTGTAGCCTATGTGATGCATCTCTCTCATCTCTCCTCTGCTTCCTGCAAGTGATAGATTTTTCCATTTGTTTTTACACAGGAGAGCGGTATCTCATATAAATACACTAGACTTTCGGCATACAGCACACACAGATCGTATAAGACAATTAGTGTGAGTCAGGGGAGGTTTATAACTGCAGCAATCATTCTATGGTCTCCCCTATTATATCACTGCACTCCTGCTCCCTTAGACAGATGAGAAATAATCTCTTCAGCAGCACGGTATGCATGGGGGACATACAGAGCAAAAAGTTGGGTGTAGCTGGGTGGGGAACAGTCTCAGAGCTGCCCGGAAGGATTTGATTGGTGAATCCTGTAGTTCACAAGAAGTCGGCCACAAAGGATAAATGATCTTCTGTCTACACATAAGAAATGGTATATTCTGGTGGTCGGACTGAGATCACATGACATAGCGGCCCATAATGAAAGGGTTCAAAATGTATGGATACAACGTTGCCGGATAGAAACAAATGACAAGGCTAGAAT
The DNA here is from genome assembly GCF_050947455.1 of Rhinoderma darwinii. Lineage (NCBI taxonomy): Eukaryota > Metazoa > Chordata > Amphibia > Anura > Rhinodermatidae > Rhinoderma > Rhinoderma darwinii. Next base: position 335,848,842 of record NC_134690.1, read on the forward strand.
ATTGCTGGTGAGTCAGCATGCTAAAGTGCAGAAATATTTTTTTTTGCCGGAGTTCTTCTTTAAAGTAGAATTAAGAATAATCAAATTTCATACTAAAAAGTTGCCATATGTAAAGTTTAAATTAAACCTACCTCTTTGCCAAGTTATTGTAGAAGGGTCAATGTCCAAGCGTACAAATCTGCTGATCTCTTCTGTAGTCAATGATCCAGGGTCGGTTTTCTCAATTTCTATTCTCTAAATAGAAAACAAAACATTAGAGGACACATCAATGACACAGTGGGGGAGATACATCAGAACTGGTGCAAAGGAAAAGTGGAGAAGTTGCCCATGGCAACCAACCATGTTGTGGTTTTATTTTCCATAAAGCCTCTGAAAAATCAGTAGCGGAATCAGATTGGTTGCCATCGGCAATTACTCCACTTTTCCTTTGCACCAGTTTTGATAAATACATCCTCAAATATAGTAAAACCATACAGTTGATTTCTGGCATCTTGCAGCATAGAACACGGATTTGTAACGGATATGTGCTGAGAAATGATGATCAATGAACCCCCATGATTAAATTAGGAAATCAGTTTAAAGCTTTGTCAATCAAACAAATCTAGACAGAAGACTATTGGACACATACTACATTCAGATTATGGCCATGTGCATAGGTCTAATAGAAGCTCGAAATAAAAGTCAGGATCCATAAAAAAAATTGCACACAGAAATCTGCGAGCCCATACTGTACCTGTCTTGTGCCTCCGATTTTACACGGAGGCACAAGGAGCGTGTTTCTCATGGATACAAGAACCATAAAAAACAAAAACAACAATTGTGGTCAGAATTATTGCATGCTGTAATACGAGGGCATGCTTCCCTTAGAATCATTGATTCTATGTTGGAGTACAGTGCCTATAGGAAAGTAAAGTGTGACCATACAGCAGCACATACATAAAGCTCCTTACAGGTCCTATACGGATAGGTCGTGTAATGCGCATGAGGCTAGAAGATTTTTTTTTTATTTAAAGAAGTTTTAAGTAGCTTTTAACTTCAGACATTCTAAAGTCGGCAGTACTCCGCATGTGCCGAATAAATAGCAGGGACGCGGCGCATGCACAGTACTGCCGATTAGAACGTCGAGCGGAAAGATTGTACGGAGCATGCGCAGATTGAAGAGCAGGGGCGCACGCGTTAGATAGTACGGGGCCAGGCATGAAAGCGCCGATTACCTGCCTGGCCCGTTAATCAATGTAAGAAAGGAGGGAGGGGGGTTGAGTTGGAGAGCGAAGTAAGAGCATTTAGGTGAAATGGTAACGCCCTCAATGCACCTAAATGCTCAGTAGCATAAACTTAGTAAAACGTATTTTTCTACGCAGGAGGCAGTAAGCAGAAAATTCAAATAAACGTTAGAAACATACAATACCCTGTTACTAGTTTAATACGGACATTCTGGTGACAGACACCCTTTAAGGAATAAGACTATGATTAACACTCGTTTATTTCTAGTATTCCCAAGTTCACTAGGTAAGATCAACAAATCAGTGTACAGTTCACAGGGGGCGATAGAAGGACTTTCTAACATACCGCACACATGGAGTGAGTTTTATACCTCTCCACAAGTGTTTTTCCTAAGGATTAGATAGCGTGGTACTTCAGAAAGAAAGCATCGACCTCCAGCCTGGTGATGATTAATCTTACTAATGTATTGTGAACCTCCTAATTCAATACATTCCATATGTAAAAACAAATGCTGTTAAAATATTAGACATCTAGAAATCAAAGTCCTGTATTTCCAATATTTAAAAGGACATATGGTTTGGATAACAAAATAAAACCAACCATAATGGAAGGCAACTCCCTGTAAATTTCTGAGCAACAATATCCAAAAGAATCCCTGTGTAGTGAAGAAATATTTTTATGTTACCCTTATGGCTGAATGGTGTACATGAGTGTATAGCCAAAACATTAAAACCACTGACAGGTGTACCAAAAAACAGTCTCGTTACAATGGCGCCTGTCAAGGTATTGGATATGTTAGTTAGCAAGGGAACAATCCATTCTTGAAGTTTGTGTTGGAAGCAGGAAAAATTGGCAAGCGTAAAGCTGTGTGATGTTCTGGGAAATGTTCTACTGGGAAACCTTGGGTCCTGTAATTTCTGTGGATGTTACTTTGACACAAACCACCTGCCTAAACATTGTTGCAGACCAAGTACACCCCTTCATGGCAACGGTATTCCCTACTAGCAGTGGCCTCTTTCAGCAGAATAACGCGCCCTGCCACACTGCAAAAATTGCTTAGGAATGATTTGATGAACATGACGAAGAGCTCAAGGTGTTGACTTGGCCTCCAAAGTCCCAGATCTCAGTCTGATTGAACATCTGTGGGATGTGCTGGAAAACCATGGCTGATCCATGGAGGCCCTACCTTGCAACTTACAGGACTTGAAGGATATTTATTATTTATTTTTTTAACCGTTCTAACTATGTAACCAATGTGGGACACCGCACAGGTGAAAAATACTGATTAACATCCAAGTGCAACCTCCCTCCATGTAACATTGTGGCTTGTCTGCATCCTGATGGGAACTGCGGTTTTAACTTGCCCTTGTATCAGTAAGGGTATGTGCACACGATGCGAGGCTTTTACGTCTGAAAAGACAGACTGTTTTCAGGAGAAAACAGCTGGGTCGTTTCAGACGTAAATGCTGCTCCTCGTATTATGCGAGGAGTCTTTGACGCCTGTAATCTTGAGCTGCTCTTCATTGACTTCAATGAAGAAAGGCTCAAATTACGTTGCAAAGAAGTGTCCTGCACTTCTTTGCCGAGGCAGTCAATTTACGTGTCGTAGTTTGACAGCTGTCAAACGACGACGCGTAAATGACAGGTCGTCTGCACAGTACGTCGGCAAACCCATTCAAATGAATGGGCAGATGTTTGCTGACGTATTGTAGCCCTATTTTCAGACGTAAAACGAGGCATAATACGCCTCGCTTACGCCTGAAAATAGGTCGTGTGAACCCAGCCTCAGTATGGCCTTTTCAATGTCTAGTCTTTGAAAGAACATAAATTTGATTCATTTTCAAACATTAGAATGTTTACATTATTAGCTCCTAAGGAGCATGTGGGCTATCATGAGGTAGTGTAGTGTAGTGTAAAGAGTAGTTTGTCTTTGTATACTCATGCACTGTGGAGTGACCTGGTACGAATATAAAAAAAGAACTCGTTCCAACTTAATAGCTGAGTAGTTTGAGCCCTATAGCCGATTTTCCTACTTTAAAGGATAGATTCACAAGACCGCGTACAAACTCGGATGTGAAAAATATCTGGTTTTCACCCGTGCGGGACCCGTTTTCACAGATTAATCATAGACTTTAGTCTATTGAGGGTGAGGGATCCGTGAAAACGGAAGAAAATAAGGCACGTCCTTTATTTTCACGGACCCCTCACGCGGTCCATTAAAAACAACGGCAGTGTGAACAGCCCCATTGGAATATAGGAGTCCGTGTGACGGACGTTATTTTAACGGCTGTCACACGGACGTATACTACGGTCGGGTAAATAAGCCCTAAGAGTCATTTTGTTCAAATTAAAAGGAACATTGATAAGAACATAAGATTTATTTATTTTTAGGATTAGTTGCCATAAGTAGAGGCAAATTCTTATTTACGTCCACTAGCCAGTATATACATATAAAAAAGCTGGAAAAGCTGGCAGCACTTCTGGCATCTTCGATCTGGGAGATCACTCAGAGTTCAGTGTCCACTTCCTTAATGGGGGTTGTCCGAGATACGATCAAATTTTCAAAAAGTGTGTCCTACATTACCCCTTATACAGACAACCTAAATAAAGCAGTATTTAAAAAAAAAAAAAAAAAAAAATCCACTTACCACATATCTTTTTAATTTAGCGCCGTTTGTTTACATGCACTCCAGGTCCGGTTTGTTGGTTTCCTTCTGATGATACTTTTTTCCCTGCATGCATTGCAGGCTGTAATGAGCGTGCATGTAGGGTACATGTGTGACATGGTTTGTTAGACCCTGTATCTAAGCCTAACACAATGTAGGCTTAGATACAGGACCCCAGCAGACAGTAATCTTATACAGTATACTATTATAGGCTCTGCTCCGGGACTCTGTGGAATCCCCTGATGGAGCAGAGCCTATACTAGCATTGTGAGGCTCCTTCTTGGGTCTGATCTGTCCTCTCCCTAGGGAGCAACGGGCAGCAGACAACAGCCTCAAGGGCTGCATGTGGCCTGTGTTTGATAACCCGTTATCAAAGCCTACTATGTGTAGGCTTTGGCAGTGTATGTAGTTCTAAAACATAAAAGTGCCGGTGCTGACATTGAAACTTGTAGACCGGGAAAGTCACGCACAGGCTGCGCGGGCACTAAAGAACAAGCCGCCGCAGAAACTAGACGTCACCAGTGACGTGTCGTATACCATCCGAGGTCTCTCTGGTCCGAGACCATGTGATCGGTATACGACACGACAGTGGAGGAGGCAGAAACCGTGACGTCGGAGCTCATGTGATGAGCAGGAAAAAGCTGCCAGAGCGGAGAACAGAAGCAAGATTGCAAGGGTAAGTAGATTATGAAATTGTAAATATCTGCAATGTGGTTTTAAATGTACAAAAAAAAAATCTCGGACAACCCCTTTAAGCTGCCTCCAGTGTGTAAAATTTAATATTCATTGGCAAGGTAATTATTAGAATGAAAAATTATTTCATATATTAAATTTTTTTTAATATAAAAGGATTTGTAGAATAAAAAATAAATAAATAAAAAAAAACACATTCAAAATAAAACTGGAAATACATGAACTACTAAAAAATAAATTTCTTACAAACAATGTTAGTGAGGACATCTTGCTGGGATAATTTAAACCAGACAAAATAAATTAGCTTTCTAGGTCCCTGGATAAATCTATAACTGCGGTTCAGCATGCAACACACCTGAGGCAGAGAGTCCCATACGACGACTTACTCAGAACCTACTGCCACCTAGTGACCACTTGTAGCATTTTAGCAAGTTGAACAAAAATTTGGTTTTGTTTTGTGACCAAAAGATGGTCAGAAACAGACGCCAAAATGATACCATTAATATCAGTGCACAAATTTGTGCCCAAAATAATCGCCCATCATAATGAACAGGAAAACATTGCGTAGTAATGAGGACAGACCAGTTCTTTTCAATATACAAAAAGGATCTATGGCAAAAATCTGAGGTCATCCAAGTTATTCAATGCTGAAAAAGGGACAATATTTTCTTCACGCGGTTTCTTTTTGTTGAAATAATGTAAATGTGGAAAAACTTGTAATAGAGAAGCGCTTTATCATCAGACAAATGTCATCTCATTTGTCATCTGTTCCTCGACAAGAAAACAGATCATATAACCAATAGTTCTACAGTCATATTGCTTTTAATGTTACTTTTATATTTTCTCGATTGACAATAGATTCTCGTCATGCCGTAAGAAACATTATCATTGGTTAAAAAACGGATATACAATCCTACAGTAATTGTGAAAAGCGTAGCCAGACAGGTAGACTAAGGCTAAGTTCACATCTCGTTTTGTGTACACGTTTGTGGTACACGACGACGTATACGTTTTTAAAGTTACAAAAACGTATGCATTTGTAACATATGCTTACGTTTTTTTGTAGTATACGTTAGGGATGCACGATGCATCGAAACGGTTTCGATACCGTGCACCCCCAAACTGTTCGATACCATTATTTAATGTATTTCGATACAAAGCTAAATATAGTAACACATGAATGTATGAGAGCGGCGCTGCGGCTGTGTAATACAGCCATTGCCCTGCTCCTGACAAGTGCGCGCCGTCAGGATGAAGCGATGCGGCCAGCGCTGCACTAATGAGCGGCGGCACTGAAGACAGAACATGCCGGGAGCACCACAAAACACCCGCATGTTCTGTCTTCAGCGCCGGCTGCATCACCACATGCGGACGATGCACACACTTGTTGTCAGGAGCGGGGCAACGGCTGTATTATACAACCGCAGTGCCGCTCTATACTGGCAGATCAGAGAAACCTTATCTCTGCCATTATTCCTCTGAATGCTGCGATCAAAGCGGACTGCAGCATTCAGGGGAAAGTGTGAAGGGGGGATGCCCTTTGGATCGCATTACAGGAATCCCTGTGATGTGATTGAGTTACATACCATATATGGCCAGACAGCCCAGGGACCATTGAAGGACCTCAGGGTTGTCGGACCATATTTCCTGTTAGGGCAAACTTGTGTATGTCCTAACAACTGCCTGTGTACTATCAGCATATAGATATATGCCTGTGCACTATCAGTATATAGATATATGCCAGTACATTAGTTTAAAAATAAAAAGTAAAACCAAAAGTAATATTAAATTAATAATACTTAAATAATAATTAAAAATACACACACCTTTTTTACAATAAACATTAAAATAAGTCTCAATACATAAAATATACACATTCAGTATTGACGCGGCCATAATAACCTACACAACAATTTTTTTGCGTCATTTATGATGTGTACGCTGTAAAAAAATAAAATAAAAACTGCTCTTTCACTTATTGTGGGGCACAAGGTGTAATGAATTTAACCTCCATGTGCCTCACATTAATAGTAATTAACCCCATCTCGTACCTTACACATTAACCCATTATGACTGAGAAACATGATGGCGTTAATTAGGCCTCATGCACACGAACGTAAAAACTTCCGTAATTACGGGCCCATAGACTTCTATTGGCCACGGGTACCTTCCCGTTTGCTTACGGGAAGGTGCCCGTGCCGTTGAAAAATATAGAACATAACGGCACGTGCAGGCCCATAGAAGTCTATGGGGCTCCCGTAATTACGGGTGGCTACGGGTGTGCACCCGTAATTACGGGAGCGTTGCTAGGCGACGTCAGGGGATAGTCACTGTCCAGGGTGCTGAAAAAGTTAACTGATCGGCAGTAACTCTCAGCATCCGGGACAGTGACTACCACTGGAGTTAATAGTATTAAAAGTTAACTTACCCAGAACTCTTCTTCTTCCTCCAGTCCGGCCTCCTGGGATGACGTTTCATCCCATGTGACCGCTGCAGCCAATCACAGGCCAATCACTGGCTGCAGCAGTCACATGGACTGCCGCATCATCCAGGGAGGTCGGACTGGATGTCAAGAGAGGAACGCCTCACCAAGACAACGGCCGGGTAAGTATGAATTTTTTACTTTTACTGCGAAAAGGGCTGTTCCTTCTCTCTATCCTGCACTGATAGAGAAGGGCTGCTGATTAGTGCAGTGCAATTTTGCAGCGAATACGTGGCCGTAAATACGGGTGGAATACTGGTGACACCGGACCCGTATTTACGGGCACGGGTTCGTAAATACTGGTGCAATACGGGTCGAATACTTGTGACCAAGGACCCGTATTTACGGGAGGGCAAAAATAAGTTTGTGTGCATGAGGCCTTAATGTGAGGCACATTCAAAATTCATCACACCTCGCGCCTCACATCAGAAAAAGGAAGAACTTTTTTTTTTTTTTTTGTTACTGTTGGCAAAGTATCGTTTTGGTATCGAAGTCGCAATACTAAACGAAGTATCGGTATCGAAGTTCAAATTCTGGTATCGTGACATCCCTAGTATATGTCATACACGTTTGTGTCCGTTCTTACTTATAAAAACGTATACTTTTTTTTGTTCTTTAGCTGAATCAAAAACGTTATAAACTCAAGATTTCCCACATATGGTTACAAAAACGTATACGTTTTACATATGCAAACGTAGGATTTAAAGGAACAGTTACCAAATTTTTTTTTTTTATATCAGTTTTATGTTAGGGTTTTATTAAAAACGTTTATATTTATTTGTGTGTTTGTGTGTTACTTTTTTCTATTTTTACACTTTTTCTTCCCTATGGGGGCTGCCATTTTTTTTTTCATTTCTGTATGGGTCGATTAACGACACATACAGACATGGAATACGGCAGCTCCAGTCCCATAGGGACTGCGAATGTGGCCCGTTCCATCCACTATGGTGTACGCCGTGTGTGTGGGAACGGCGCATGCGCCGCTCCCACACAGTCCGATTTGAAATGCACGCCGTCCGGCGCCATTTTCCTGTGGACCGGAAGTCGCGGCCGGGCAGTAAGATTACTACTTCCGGTCGCGGCTTCCGAACTTGTGCACATGGAGCAGCGGCAGCAGACGGACCGGAGGGAGCGGCGGCGACTGGAGCAGGTAAGTGATTTCTATGTATGTTCGTGTTTCAGTGTGTTTTACTAGTGTATGTAAACCTTCTACACTGTGTGTTAGTTCAAAAAATGGCGACACAGTGTAGGAGGTTAGACCGTTCAAACCCCTCGTTTCTCCCGGCACTAGCCAGGATAAAGGAGGGGGGGATTCTGAGAGCTCACTAGAGCGAGGGATTTTTTCCAATTTTGCAGTATAAAGCAATGTGGTTGCTTTACCACATGCAATGCTGCAATTTTGGGAATTGCTCCATCTAGTGACCAGTGCTGGGAAATATTATAAATTGAATCCAATTTATAATATTTCCTGACTCGTGAAAAAAATAAAAAAAAATAGAACAATGTTTAATCACCTACACACTAATTGTTTAACTAAAAAAAAACAAAAAACATGTTTTGCTGGCAACACATTCCCTTTAAGATTGCATAAGTCGTCCATACGCCGTCATGGACTTCAATACAAATAAAAATGTAGACGTTTTGGAAAAGTACTGAAAAGCGTAGTGGACTACACTTTTCAGGAATAGAAAATAAAAAGGATACAACGTAAGCAAAAAAAAAAAAAAAGTATGCACAACTACAGCATTAGGGCACCTGTCCCGACCATTTTAATCAATATACAGTGAAGGAAATAAGTATTTGATCCCTTGCTGATTTTGTAAGTTTGGCCACTGTCAAAGTCATGAACAGTCTAGAATTTTTAGGCTAGGTTAATTTTACCAGTGAGAGATAGATTATATATAAAAAAAAAAAAAAACACACAACAGAAAATCACATAGTCAAAATTATATATATTTATTTGCATTGTGCACAGAGAAATAAGTATTTGATCCCCTACCAACCATTAAGAGTTCAGCCTCCTCCAGACCAGTGCCTGCATTAAAGACAGCTGTCTTAAATGGTCACCTGTATAAAAGACTCCTGTCCACAGACTCAATTAATCAGTCTGACTCTAACCTCTACAACATGGGCAAGACCAAAGAGCTTTCTAAGGTTTTCAGGGACAAGATCATAGACCTGCACAAGGCTGGAATGGGCTACAAAACCATAAGTAAGACGCTGGGTGAGAAGGAGACAACTGTTGGTGCAATAGTAAGAAAATGGAAGACATACAAAATGACTATCAATCGACATCGATCTGGGGCTCCATGCAAAATCTCACCTCATGGGGTATCCTTGATCCTGAGGAAGGTGAGAGCTCAGCCGAAAACTACACGGGGGGAACTGGTTAATGATCTCAAGGCAGCTGGGACCACAGTCACCAAGAAAACCATTGGTAACACATTACACCATAATGGATTAAAATCCTGCAGTGCCCGCAAGGTCCCCCTGCTCAAGAAGGCACATGTACAGGCCCGTCTGAAGTTTGCAAATGAACATCTGGATGATTCTGAGAGTGATTGGGAGAAGGTGCTGTGGTCAGATGAGACTAAAATTGAGCTCTTTGGCATTAACTCAACTCGCCGTGTTTGGAGGAAGAGAAATGCTGCCTATGACCCAAAGAACACCGTCCCCACTGTCAAGCATGGAGGTGGAAACATTATGTTTTGGGGGTGTTTCTCTGCTAAGGGCACAGGACTACTTCAAGGCATCAATGGGAGAATGGATGGAGCCATGTACCGTCAAATCCTGAGTGACAACCTCCTTCCCTCCACCAGGACATTAAAAATGGCTCGTGGCTGGGTCTTCCAGCACGACAATGACCCAAAACATACAGCCAAGGCAACAAAGGAGTGGCTCAAAAAGAAGCACATTAAGGTCATGGAGTGGCCTAGCCAGTCTCCAGACCTTAATCCCATCGAAAACTTATGGAGGGAGCTGAAGATCCGAGTTGCCAAGCGACAGCCTCGAAATCTTAATGATTTACAGATGAGCTGCAAAAAGGAGTGGGCCAAAATTCCATCTAACATGTGTGCAAACCTCATCATCAACTACAAAAAACATCTGACTGCTGCGCTTGCCAACAAGGGTTTTGCCACCAAGTATTAAGTCTTGTTTGCCAAAGGGATCAAATACTTATTTCTCTGTGCACAATGCAAATAAATATAATTTTGACTATGTGATTTTCTGTTTTTGTTTTTTTTAAAATATAATCTATCTCTCACTGGTAAAATTAACCTAGCCTAAAAATTCTAAACTGTTCATGTCTTTGACAGTGGGCAAACTTACAAAATCAGCAAGGGATCAAATACTTATTTCCTTCACTGTACATGCTGTGGTACACATGTTGACACGATTTTCTCATGTCAAAACGTGCACGTCAGATGTACAGTAAAAACGAGATGTGAACATAACCTGCGCTGGTGCCAAAAGAAATCTCAATCGCCCACATTTTTCCCAAAAAAATAAATAAAATGTTATAAAAAAAATATTTGTAGGCAAAACACGCAAGTCTAAACCGTGTTAAATCCAAGACCGAAAAAAACATCCCAAAAAACATACATTTAAAAATAACATTGGATACCAAAAAACTTTTTAGCAGAAATTACACTCCTCTCTTCCATAAAATAGAGAATTTTATAAATGGCCTTACAATTCCATATGTGTCATGGTTAGGCCGAAAGAACCTACTTACTACCTACATACTTCCTCAAGTGCTATACTTGCTACAAGCACTTCCGATAGAGGTCCCGAAATATTTTTTTTTTTTAATTTAGACGCCTATTTACAGCAGTCATATGGAATAATAAAAAAACCTAGAGTAGCTTATAACTTACTAATTAGGAAAAAACGCACGGGAGGCATATCCTTACCGGACCTAACCACATATTATAAGGCTATACAACTGTTCAGACGGACTCAATTAGCGAACGCACAGGTTACGCTACCACATGTAGATATCGAACGTCACCTGATGGGAGAAAGTCTAGCCTCATACCTCTGGGTTAAAGCTCCATTACCTCCCAAGACATTGATTGTAAGCGACCTCACTAGAGGACTTCTTAAAGTATGCCAATCTTCCCCCGACTCTTAATGCAGGGTCTGATAAGTTATCGGTCTTAGCCCCACTTTCCATACTCCCTTGTTACATAAATAGGAAAGCTATGCAAATTCCAGAAACTTGGATACAATTGAAGCAAACCAATGTAGCCAGGCTTTCGGGCTCCCAGCAGTTTATCGCAGCTACATGATGAATTGAATTTACCTCAACCCACGGCCATACAGACGTTTGATTTTTCATGCACATATCAGAGGTTCTTGAGTGCTTCTGATACACAAAAAGGAGAACCAACATGGTTGGAAAATTATACATTACATACTAGCACACCTAAGAAGTCTCTTTCTAAAGTATATTTAGGTTTATTATCAAACTCGCCTTTTGTGACACCAAATTATTTGACGGCTTGGGAGGTGGAACTGAAGAGGGTATTTTCATCAGAAGAGGTTTCTTGTGTTCTACGACACTCACATGGCTTTTCTAGGTGTGTACGTACACAGGAAAACTCATAAGATCCTCACACACTGCTATAAGACTCCTTACTTTTTATTTAAAATACACCTTTCCGATATGTCTCTGTTGGAGGTGTGAAGGGGAAGTGGGAAATATCTCACATATTTGGTGGTCTTGTTCACGAATTCAAACATTTTGGAAACAAATTGCACATTTCATAACGGAAGTGTGTTCAGTGTCCTTCACTATTACAAGGGAATTGGTCTTACTATGGTTGCCCACGATTGAATCCCGGCCTTCACATAAGAATCTTCCCACATATATTATAGCGATAGCCAAATTGTTAATTCCCACAAAATAGAGGGATCCCTCACCACCCACGATGGCACACCTGATTTCCAAAATGCATCAATTATGTAGGTTAGAGGAATTAGCAGCATGGAAAAATAAAAACAGACAGTTTTCTGCAGGTGTGGCAGCCTTGGCTGGACTATAAGAGCAAGAATCCAAACTTAGTTCATGTTGCCTAGGAAAACATATCCAAAGGAATAAAATAAATTTCAGACCTTCTATCCGTGAATACTGACGCTACATATACGTATTGTTCTAGGCAAGCAATGTTGGATAAATAATCTGAATGCTTTGCATCCATTTTCAGGACCATAATAAATGACCCTGTTGGTTTTACTTATTGGTTATAACACACATGACGTGCTTTATGACGGTACAGACACATGAGGTTCACAGAATGTATTGGATGTGACAAACTTACTTAAAGAGGCTCTGTCACCAGATTTTGCAACCCCTATCTGCTATTGCAGCAGATAGGCGCTGCAATGTAGATTACAGTAACGTTTTTATTTTTAAAAAACGAGCATTTTTGGCCAAGTTATGACCATTTTTGAAGTTATGCAAATGAGGCTTGCAAAAGTCCAAGTGGGTGTGTTTAAAAGTAAAAGTCCAAGTGGGTGTGTATTATGTGCGTACATCGGGGCGTTTTTAATACTTTCACTAGCTGGGCGCTCTGATGAGAAGTAACATCCTCTTCTCTTCAGAACGCCCAGCTTGTGACAGTGCAGATCTGTGACGTCACTCACAGGTCCTGCATCGTGACGGCCACATCGGCACCAGAGGCTACAGTTGATTCTGCAGCAGCATCAGCGTTTGCAGGTAAGTCGATCTTACCTGCAAACGCTGATGCTGCTGCAGAATCAACTGTAGCCTCTGCTGCCGATGTGGCCGTCACGATGCAGGACCTGTGAGTGACGTCACAGATCTGCACTGTCACAAGCTGGGCGTTCTGAAGAGAAGAGGATGTTACTTCTCTTCAGAGCGCCCAGCTAGTAAAAGTATTAAAAACGCCCCGATGTACGCACCTAATACACGCCCACTTGGACTTTTACTTTTAAACACACCCACTTGGACTTTTGCAAGCCTCATTTGCATAATTACAAAAATGGTCATAACTTGGCCAAAAATGCTCGTTTTTTAAAAATAAAAACGTTACTGTAATCTACATTGCAGCGCCTATCTGCTGCAATAGCAGATAGGGGTTGCAAAATCTGGTGACAGAGCCTCTTTAAGCAGTAGGCGTAGAGTAAACTTATTAGCTGATGTGTTGGGAGTTTATTGCTCTCTAGCTAAAAAACGTGCCTGCAGTAGTATACAATTTAAATGGTCATTTGTTATATGCAATTGTCATTGATATTATTTTTTGTTACTCTGTACAAATATCTGTATGTACCAAGCTTTTGAATAAATAAAGAGTTTATACAAAAAAAACATATACATTAATAATTTATGGGATATGTGTTGTAAAATAATACCCAAAAGGTAAACAAGAACAAAGCTCAATATGAAAGTTATCTATATCCCAGAAATAAATCCAGCAGCACTCCGGTAATCAAGGTGAAAAAAATGTGGTTTATTGTGCCAACATGGCAAGTGCAGCGTTTCCGTCCCACCTTGGGACCTTTTTCAACCATTTCTGGGATATCTATATGGTCTTTGGATCGAGACTATCCGCTGGCACCCTTCACTATTGGACT